>NC_057801.1:445225884-445473890 GCF_018294505.1 Triticum aestivum | reverse complement strand
GGGGCGTCTGCGCCTGGCCTGGAGGGCGCGCTGTGGTGCGGCTCGGCTGCGCATGGAGGTGCAACGCAGGCGTGGGAGGTCTGGGCGGCCCAGATCTGGCGAGTGCAGCGGCACCGGCTTGGGCGTCGCGGCCCCCTCTCCCTTCCCTTGACGGGATCTGGCACGCGGAGCTTCTGGCGGCGCGGCGCGCCTAGGCTCTGGCAGCAGCCCTGTTCTGCGGAGGTGGCGGTGGTGGGTTGCTTCGTCCGGTGGCAGGCGCCCTTGGGGTGCTCACGGCAGGGTGTGCGGCGGTTGTCCCCGAAGCCTTGCGCGGGGCGCAGCAGGATGGAGGATGCTGGTGGTGCATCGACTCTGGCGGTGGCGGCGGTGCGAGCGCAGCCATGGCGGCGGCGGCGCTGCGAGGCCTGGCCAGGAAGGGACTTGGCGGGCAGCGGGCGTTCGGCTGCTGCCGTGTGAGGCTTGCGGCGTGTGTGGGTGCCGGAGTGTGGTCGGAGGTGCGGGTTCTGATCCATTCTGGTGGCAGTCCCCTGGCGCGGGTGAAGGCCACTGTGGCGGATCTGGCTGTGCACCACTCGGTGGTTGCTGCGGTTCCTAGTCGAGGTTGAAGGTGATGGCTTTAGACGTGTTCCCTCGGCAGTGAGGGGGGCTTCGATGGCAAGTTGCTGCGGTGACGGCGGTGTGAGGCATTTGATCGGGACTGGCCGGGATCTTTGGGACGTGGAGGTGTGCGGTGCTACGGATGAAAATCTTGTTCGGTTGTGGCCGGACCGGCGTTGATGGCACCTACGGGTGTCATTCACCTTCCCGGAGGCTTCGCCGAGTGCAACGCCATCTTCCTCGCGACCTTGTATCGGCAGCTGTCTCTGGGGCGAAAGCCTTGATTCGTAGAATCGGCATGATGGCAACGTCCTTGAGGTTGTTACTCTATTGGGAGCATTGTGCTCGGAGACTCGAGGTCCCATGATGCGCTCCTCCGGCGTTCACCGCTGCCCAGATCTTTCTCCTTCGGCACCATGTACGGTCGTCGCCGGCTTATCCAAGGAAGCTGGAGTTGCTGTTCTTCGAAGGTCTTCAGCATCGGCCGAGACGCGGCAAGGGGTTCGGTGTAGGGCAGGCATTTTGTGTCGTAGTTGTGTTGTGGTGGTTTTGGTTGTCCTTGTTCGATCCAGGTGTGGAGTGGGTCGCCTTCGTTGTTCGCAGCGACTGGTTGACGTTGTTGTATGTCTCATTTCTCTTCTTCTATAAAGCTAAGGTACGCAATTTGCATACCCTCAAAAAAAAAAATATTCAGATTCCTCCTGGTCCGACATGTTCCATCCAAGCCACTCAGGCACGTACTCGTAGTACCACCTCCAGCTCAGCCTCGTCGTCCAATAATGAAACAGAGGAGGAAGAAAAGAAAAAACACAGTCGTGGTCTAGAGGAAACAAAGCGTGAAAGAAGGCTAGGGCATTATTTGGAGTTGGACCCGTCTTTATCATCATCTGGTGTACTTGTCACAAACAAAGCAACCTGTCCAATCCACCACCCAAAGGGAGGGACCCCAGGCCTTTGAATGGCTCGTATCTGTGCCAAGCAACAAGTAAACGTACCTAAAGGCCGGCAGTTACTGCGGCCCGGCCCGGCCCGGGCCCCCACACGCGAAGCTGCAGGCAGGCAGGCAGGAATCGGGCAAGAGATCCATGGCGCGTACGCCGCTGATGCCTGCTACAGTTTCCGGCTGTACCCGTCCGACGTGTCTGCACAGTAGCCAGACCGGAATGGGAAGCCCCACTCCACGCACCCAACACAGCTGCTCCTACGTCCCCGCGCAAAAGCGAAAGGCACGCCACGCCACGCCACCACAGGGAGAAACTCCTCATTTTGAAACTCAGCGGGCTGTTTTTTTGTTGCTGCTTGATCATGGAGTTTATGAGATTTATTAGCGTCAAAGTATATGCACGCATATTTTACCGCTGTGAGCATCTTTGTGAAACTGAGCGGGCATATCATCTTAAATCTTAACAGGTATGCCTCGCTACTGCCAAACTTTGGTTTTCTATTTCAGGCGGACGCATTTACTGGCATGTGTCCATGTCCAGAGGCTTAATTTACAGCACGTGCCTGTCTACATTGCCAGTTTGCTGGCCACTGTGCTCAATCGCCTTTTTATTTCTTCCCAAACACCGCTCTCGCGCAAAAACACCCCGTTTCAATTGCCACAAGTATTACTTTCGTCGTGATGCCATGACCCATGTCGGCCATTTCCTCGGCTCCCGTCGCCTTGCTCACCTCTCACAATGGACAGGCGGCATGAGGCGTTGACCGGTCGGAGCGGCCGGGGGCGCTGTGCTGGCTCGATGTCGCGGCGCCACGGACGGTTCCACCACGGCGCCGGCGGCGGAGACGGGGACCAAGGCGCTGGGCCGGCCGTGGTCGACCACGCGGACTGCACTGCGCAGTCGTGCCGCTCCTGCGTGGCGGTGTCGCTGGCGGACTGCATCGCGCTCGGCTGCTGCCCGTGCGCGGTGGTGAGCCTGCTGGGGCTGGCGCTCGTCAAGGCCCCGCTCGCCGTAGGCCGCCGCTGCGTGCAGCGGCTGCGCCGGCGGCATGGGAAGCTGCAGCACAAGAAGCGCGTGCGCGACATGGACCTTGCGGGCGGCCGCCCTGGCCCTAGCGCCGCTGGCGCCAAGTGTGCGGGCGGGGGCGGCCACCGGGAGCCTGGTCCCGGCGAGGCCGCGTCAAAAGGTGAGGACGACGTGGCGACGGCGGCGTATCAGGGCGCGGCCGCGAGCGAGGAGGAAAGGGTGTGGCTGGAGATGTACCAGGTGGGGCAGTGGGGCTTCGGCCGCTTGTCCTTCTCCGTGAACCCGCCTCCGAAGGCCGGCCGCAACGCCGACGGCGACGGCTGCGAAAGCGACGTGTGAGATGGCCAAACCGTCCGCCCGCCGATGCTTCGCTGCTTTTCCGTACGGTCTGTCCCTGTCGCTGAGGCACGGACGGCGCGCCGGCGACAAGTCAGAATTCCATCGTGCTGGCCGTCCGGCATTCGCATTTCTCTGGCCAAAAGCCAAGGGGGAGCAGAGCACCGAGAAATACTTCCATGGCTCGCTGATGTCCAGCTGATGATCCAACGCAAAAATCGTTGGGGATGATTAGGAGAAGCGGCAGCATGGTGTCCTGGTCGACTGCTTGGGAGCCTCGTGATCATGTGCTCCCTGCTAGAAGAGCTCAATCACAATGGTGAGCCGGGACAGGCCTTCGGCTCCTGCCTTGTCGAGTGTTCATTCTTTCTTCTGTGTCTATGGGTTTGGGGAGCTCGATTTGTACTTATGAAAATTGTACATAATTTGTGCCTTCGAGGTCTCTAGATTTCTCCCTTTGGGAATCCCCTCCCTGTATATATTTCCGGGAAAGATTAAGAGTTCTTTTTTTTTAGCATCAGTACAGACACAAGCGCTAATATACATGCGCATACACTCATCCTTATGAAGGCACACACGCACACCCTACCCCTATGAGCACCTCCGAGAGACTGAGCCAGCATATCATTTTGAGATTTACGAAGTCACCATAGGCGCCTCGTCGTCGATGGGAACGTCTTCTCCCACTGAAAACGCATTGCCGAAAATCCTGAAATAAATCCAGAAATAATGGGAGCACCAGGATTTGAACCCTGATGGGTTGGGGATACCACTGTCCACCTAACCATCTTAACCACAGGTTGATTCACGAAAGATTAACAGTTCTGGTTCGTACTACTATGTGGGAATTTGCCACTACGCGTTTCACCGTGAAAAGTGGTTGTTATGGCAAGGCAACATTTGACAAAATCAGTTCCGTTGAAGGTTCGAAATAAAATCAGTTCCATTCCATTAGCCTGCTGCTTAGGAAATGGGTGCCTGCGTGCAGTAGATTTAGTGTTCAGAAACGTGTGCTGGACTATGTGCAGGGATTTTTTTTCTTTTCTTTTGAGAAGGGGAGTACCCCGGCATTATGTTCAGAGACTAGTGCTATGGCTTTAATCATGTAGGGAAACCGGGTACCTGAGTTTCATCGTTTCCTCAGCCAGAGTACGAAGGTAAATGAATAATAATTTGTTTTGTACTCCCTCTGTGAACTAATATAAAAACGTTTAGATCATTAAAATAGTGATCTAAATGCTCTTATATTAGTTTACGGAGGGAGTATGTTCTTTCGAGAACACACAAAAGACTTGCGTATTACTCGAATGAAGGGGTATAATGCAAGACTGGTTTTACAAACATCCGCGGAATACGCCAACTTAGGTGAATTCAATTCAGTATCCCCAATGGAAAACATTCAGTAGGGAGGTGACCCGGTAAGGCGGTAATTCTGTCTTATTTGAAACTTCTTTATACGGGCTTGGAACAAAAACGAGCAATAGGCCTTTTTTACAGACGTGCCAATTGATGGGCCGCAAAAAGGAAAACGTCTTTTGCTGGAAAGAATGTGTTTTTAAAGGAAGCAGTGTTTCACAACATGCTTTGCAAGGGGCGTATCCTCGGGTTCGTACGTTTCGATCTTCAGTTCACACCCTTTTTTTGAGCAAAGATAGATTGGCTTTATTGATCATTAATAATGTTTACAGGAGTAACGGTTGGATCATGAGGTGTGCTCAATCATAGATGTCTCCATTGAGGGAGAGAAACACCAAGCCTAGCTATATTTTGAGCTTCAAAATTGGAAACTCGAGGTTCAAAGGAGAAATTACATGACGTAAATACTCTAACAGATTCTAAATCTCTTTGATAATGCCGCCATAATTTCCTCCAATGTCTTGGTGAATGTGATTGACGACCTGTTTGTAGTCCGAAGCTACGTGAATATGTTGCATTCCTAGGTCTTGTGCAAATGAGAGCGCTTACCTGCAAGCAAGGGGCTCCAATGTGGAGGGATCTACCAGACCCTGGATGACCAATAAAGAAGAACCCAAGTAGGAGCCATCTCGATCACGACATATGGCAGCAACAGTGCCCACATTGTGATCAAATGAAACACCCGTGTCCACATTTATCTTAACATGTCCTCCCGCTCGTGGAATCCATCGCCCCCTAACCTGAGCTGGTGGAGCGCATGATATCGCATGTGTCTCGGGGGGCACGTTGAGCTGGTCTAACTCAAATACGAACTTTGTGACATATGTGGAGCATATAGACTCTGATTAATCCCCTTGTGTATGAGTTTCCTTCGTGCAAACCAAAGTGTCCGTAGAGTGAAAGACATCTGAATTCTCGCTAACTCATCATACTTTAAAACCTCCATCATGGAGAAAAGCTAGCTTCTCGCTAACGGTTCCGTCGTAGCGATCATATGTTACAGTAGGTCATGGTCTACCAATGCCCAGACGCACCGTGCCATAGTGCATTCTAGTAGGTTGTGTTTTCAAGAATCTTGCGCTCCACATACAAAGCACTTATCATGGTGCGACATTTTTCTCTGCTTTCAGACGTCCTCAGTTGGGAGCGAGTTCTTTGCTAACCTCCAAAGGAAAACTTCAATTTTCGCTAGCACTACAAAATGCCAAAGTGTAGACCAAAGTTTTTTTCATTTTCAGTATTATTTGATGAACAAGCCCGCTCTTCCAGCCAGTCTTCTCGCCGCTTCTTAATGGCAAAAAACCAAGCGAACGAAAAAAATTCCCATTCTTTTCAACGTTCCATGACCAAAAGTCGTCCATAGCCCGCATGCAAATAGGAATCTGAAGAATAGCAGTTGCATCAAAAGGTAGAAATACCAGTTCAATTAACTGTGAATTCCATCTTGCATTTTTCCTTGATCCAATAGTTCCGACACCAAATGTGGCAGCTGAGAATTAAAGATATGATGGGCCTTGTATTCTCTCTTCTTGGGATCCAATTCATGTTCAATATCTGCACACTAGAGCCCATTCTGATCTGCCTAATTAGGCCCATTTTCAAAGTGTCAATACCTCCAACACCGATCGCTAAATTTGAGAAACATGGCTACCAAGTTCAGCAGAGAGAAAAGTCAGTGTTGGGGTAATACACCGCTTTTAATATCCTCGCACTCAACGAATCTGGGTTTTGTAATATTCTCCATGCTTGTCTAGCCAAGAGAGCTACATTGGAAATTTCAAAGTCCCAGAAACCCAGGCCTACCATATATTTCAGTCTACTCATTGTGTCCCAAGAAACCCAGTATGGTTTGCGATGATCTTTCCTGCTTCCCCACCAAAATGCTTTGATCATAGAAGTTAATTGTTGGCATAGCCCCCTAGGGAGTTTAAGCAGGACATTGAGTACACAGGGATAACTTGGGCAAGTGATTTGACTAATACCTCCTTAAGAGCCGCCGACAGGAGTTTCTCCATCTGCCGGTGTCAAAACTGGCGGATCTCGGGTAAAGGGTCCCAAACTGTGGACCTTGGATTGGTAGGGAACACTGGACGTGGGACACGATGTTTACCCAGGTTCGGGCCCTCTCTAAGAGGTAAAACCCTACGTCCTCCTTGATTACATTACTTGTGTATCAGGGGATTATAGAGTAGATCTACGACAAGATCAGACAAACTAAACCCTAGCTAGTAGGATGGTTATTGTTCTTCTAGCCTCTACGGACTAAGCCCCACACTCCAAGGCACAAAATGTCTTTGGTTCAGATATGGTGTGGCCCAGTAGTCCGGCCCATAAGAGATAGGCTGGCCTCCCAAGGACCCCCCTAATCCAGGACTCCCTCGGTAGCCCACGAACTAGCCTTCAATGTCGGCTTCTTATAACTCCCAAGACTGCAGGCTCTGGCTTGCATGTGAGTTCCTTTTTCCCGAGTACTTGGAACGACTCTCCTCCTTCGAATGATACTTGATTATGTTCGGCCATACGTCGAGTCGTATCCGAATTCCGAACTATCTGCTTCTCTTAGCCTTTATGGCCAATCGTTCGAATGCGAACAGTATCTTTGACTGACAACTTTAGGCGAAGGGTCGTGTCTGGTCATAAACATGAAGACTCGATGCGTGACACGAGGCCGCTCCTTTGATGACACGTCCCTTCAAGGTGGAGATCGTGTTTCGTTTTTAAGGTATTTGATCAATGATTCACAGTATCCCACTCGCGCATAACGCTACGAGTATATCGGGAAGAGGCGAGGTGGGTGACACATTTACATGACTCTTGGTATCACAACCATCTATAAAAGGTAGTAGCTACAATTATCTTCATGCGCTTTCTTCCTCTTTCTGTCGTAGCCTTTCCCAATCTTCAGAGCTCCAGTGCCCTGGTTCAAACCTCCACGGAACTCCCCTACCCGCACTTGGTGATGGCCGGATCTAGCATGGGAGGCAAGTGGAAGGCCTCGATTGTCACCAGTAAAGACATCAAGGATTTGAAGCATGCCGACTATCTTCCGGCCACCATCGTCCACCAGGCCTCACAAGCAGGACAAGCTATCCCCACACTGTAGCCTGGTGAAAGGGTAGTGTTCGTCCCCCACTTCATCCGGGGGATAGGCTTCCCCCTCCATCCTTCGTACGAGGGTTGATGTTCTTTTACGGATTAGACTTCCATCATCTGGCCCCAAATTCCATCCTCAACATCTCAGCCTTCATTATCATCCGCGAGGCCTTTCTATGGGTCCCTCCACACTTTGGCTTATGTCTAAAAGTTTTTAATGTGAAACCGAAGATCGTGAACGACCAACAAGCGGATTGTGAGGGGGGGGGGCATGGTGGGCAAGCTGACTCGCGTTGAGTGGCTGGTGGGGACATTCATAGACACCCTCAACATTTGGCAAACAGAGTGGTTTTATATCACGGAACCACGCGATGCAACTTGGGAGGCAGACCCCGAGTTCAGATCCGGAGCACCCACGAGGCTAACCTCATGGACCAAAAAGGGCCTTGACTGGGGGCTACCTGGAGAGGTGGAACTACTGCAGAAGCGCAGTATCAGTGTGAAGGAGGCGGGTGTCAAGCTGACCAGCGTGATACAAGTGATGCTCTATCGTCGCCTCCCCCTTTGCGAGCAAAGGGACGCCCCGATGTGGGCATGCAGGTCCGAAGACCCTGTCACTGTGCGCCATTTCCTCGACACTACTTATGAAAAGCTGTGGAGGACGCTTTTCAAGCCCCAAGAAGAGGATTGGCTAGCCGAAGACGAAGAGGACGTCGGCCTTCACGCCGAGAACCCCCCTAAGAAGGTAACGAGACTCCCATTTGCTTTTAAATTCAGATGTTCGTGTCTCAGTAGATTTATCTCTCATATTCTTACTTCGACAGGGATGGCTTGCGAAGGTGATGCGGAGCATCCCTCGACTACCCGCACTGACACTCCATCACCACCGCAAGCACCGAGAGGACCAATGACAAGAGCACGCGCACGCGCCATCAAGAACGAGGTTGACTCTCTCCTCTTCGAGTTTCGTTCGGTTTCACATGAGAATTGGATTCTACCTCAAAGAGACTCGCTATGCATTCTTAGGCACCAAGAAGACGATCGTGAGAAGAAGAAGATGGACACTCGAGCATCCACAGAGCAAGGGAGAGGAGAGGAGAACAAGAAGAATGAAGGGGAGAAGCTCCTGGACACCCTGGGTGCCCGGACGGAAGGACCCCGGGTGCCTGGACTCAAGGACATGGGGTGGCCCGAACCCCCTGGACACCCCGGGTGCATGGACGGAAGGACCCCGGGTGCTCGGACTCAAGGACATGGGGAGGACCGAACCCCCTGGACACCCCGGGTGCCCGGCCATCTCGGCCCCGGGTGCCCGGCCTCTGCCTGGGCTGCGCCCCAGCCGGCCCCGGGTGCCCGGCCCCCCACCAGGGCCTCGCCCAGCCCGCCCCGGGTGCCCGGCCTGCCACCTGCCGCCCCCAGCTTCACCCGGGTGCCTGGGCCATCAACCCCGGGTACCCGGCCTGCCCCGCCCAGCCACCTGTGGCCGCCCGGGTGCCCAGGCCTTGGACCCCCGGGTGCCTGGTCCTCCATCAGCCGATGCCCCTGACCGGTCCGGGTGCCCGGACTCCCCTGGAACAACCGATGTACTTTTGGCCTTTTGGCCCTTGTACCCCTCTCTTCCTCTTGTTGCGTCCCTAGCCTTTATATACTCATCTCCTAGCTCATTTGGAAGGTTAGCAAAGTATTTTAGATCACCAAAGAGAGCTTTGCTCCTTGTATCCCCTCCTCTTTGGAGATCAAGCCCCCACCTAGGGAAGAATCCTTTGGATTGTTAAGGCCTCCTCTTGGAGAAGATCATCATCAAGACCCCACCTAGTGGGAAGAACTTACCTAGTGCTATTTTCCTTGAATTGTTCGTGTAATCTTGTGGATCTCAAGTATGCTACTCTAGTGGATGTGATATTTGGGTTTGTTTGAGTGTTTTGTGCCTTGTGTTCTTGAGTGTTCTTCCTCCTTTTCCCCCTCCAAGTGTGAAAAGATCCCCTCTAGGGTTTCACCCTACAACATCTTGCTATCATGAGCAAGGTTGATTCACATCTTGGAGTCCCATCCCCCATTTGCTAGCTTGATTTTGTTGTTTTCGTCCAAATTCGAAATTTCCCCACAAAAATAGCCCCAAAAAATTTTCTTGCAATTTGTTGGATCTTGTGAGATTTGGTTGTTTTGGTCCATGGATTTGATGTTTGGCAAGTGGATCTGGCCCCTCCCCAACAATCCCCACCCTTCCCACCACGAAATCCACCGAATTTTGCTTTTCCCCCAAAATTTCCGCCCAAATAGTCGACCGTCGGGTGCCCGCACCTTGAACCACCGGGCACCCGCACCCCCGGGCCATTTCCCCCTGACCACCCTGGGCACCCGCACCCCCCTGAATCAGCCCAACTACACCACTAATTTGACCATAACTTCCAACTCCCAATTCCATTTTTTGTGTTCTTTAGCTCGTTTGGAAGCTCTTCATATCCCCCATGCACTCATCTCATTACCACCACCATTAGCCCCCATCCAAAAATCATCACAAAAACACACACCTTCCGCATTTAACCGATTTCGAGTTGCAATTTCCGTTTCCTAAGGTGTTTTGGCTACTTAGGAGCGTGTGACATCGTCATCACCATCATCATCTCGGAGTCATCTTCACCGCTAACCGTAAGAAAGGACAGTAACCTCAACGACACTTACTTCTTACCTTGCTTTCGCATTGATAGCCCGAGCCTTTTTGCGTTGCTGACCCATCGAGACTAGCAAGTTGAGAATTGCCGGGCTACGCTATTGTGCACCGTAGTGATCGTGTTATCATCTTTGTGCCATAAGTCTCTCTCGTGCATATCTTATATACTTGTCTCATATCATATTTGGCTCGAGCATCAAGCATAGAAGAAAAAAAATAAGAAAGAAAGAAAAGCTTTTAAGCAAAAGAGGAGAAACAAAGAGCTTGTAAGCAATAGCATTGAGCCATTTGCATAGTTATATCATCTTGGTCATCGCATACATAGCATAGTTGGGATTGAAGACGACACGTTTCTCTCATAGGTTAGTGCACAAGCGTATCTTGCCCATTTGAGCAATCGAGCTAGCGTCTCTCTAGCATTCACAAAACAAGAGCATTTTCCGTGGTTGCACATTTTGAGCTCACCCCTTGGTTGTGCGGATCCCATCTATCTTCCGTGCGTGTGTTCCTAGTGATATACTTGGGTTTGATCTTTTTGCTTTACTTGCATTTTTGTGAACCTTCTTGTCGGTGTCAAAACCAGCGGATCTCGGGTAGGGGGTCCCGAACTGTGCGTCTAGGCGGATGGTAACAGGAGACAAGGGACACGATGTTTTTACCCAGGTTCGGGCCCTCTCGATGGAGGTAAAACCCTACTCCTGCTTGATTAATATTGATGATATGGGTAGTACAAGAATAGATCTACCACGAGATCGGAGTGGCTAAACCCTAGAATCTAGCCTATGGTATGATTGTTGTTCGTCCTACGGACTAAAACTCTCCGGTTTATATAGACACCGGAGAGGGCTAGGGTTACACAGAGTCGGTTACAATGGGAGGAGATCTTCATATCGTATCACCAAGCTTGCCTTCCACACCAAGGAAAGTCCCATCCGTACACGGGACGGAGTCTTAAATCTTGTATCTTCATAGTCCGGGAGTCCGGCCAAAGGTCTTAGTCCGGCCATCCGGACACCCCCTAATCCAGGACTCCCTCAGTAGCCCCTGAACCAGGCTTCAATGACGACGAGTCCGGCGTGCAAGTTGTCTTCGTCATTGCAAGGCGGGTTCCTCCTCCAAATATTCCATAGAAGATGTTGAATACCAGGGTAGTGTTCGACTCTGCAAAATAAGTTCCACATTCCACCATAGAGAGAATAATATTTGCATCAATCGAATCAGCTGACGTGTTCCGCGGCGTGACATCATGCCATGGCCAGGCTTTTATTCATTTTACCGTTCCACCTCGGCGCATTTAGCGAGGCGGTTTTCTTGGCACGTCTTGTCAAAGCAGAGATCGTGTCCCCTTATCCCAGGATTCTCATCAATACGGGCGTGGGTAACCCAACCATGACTTAGGTATGACTCCCTAATTGAAAGCGAGTCTCAAACGGTTACGGGGAGGGATCTTGGTATTCACCTCCTTCATAAAGGAACCAAGGCCCGGCTCCCTTGTTCTTAAATCAATCAAATCCGCCCCTCGCTTCGAGTTCCAACATCCAAAGCTATAGTTTTAGGCACTTCGGACCTTCGAAGATGTCCGACTCTGACCCTCAAGGCCGGTGGATGCCTTCCTCAATTACGGAAGAAGATGTGCGAAAGCTAAGAGATGCCAGGTATATAACCGGCGAAATCTCGCATAGGCTGCCTACTCAAGGGCAAGCTGTTCCCGCTCCCCAGCCTGGTGAAAGCGTGGTGTTCGCATCTTATTTCCTTCGGGGACTAGGTGAGGGAGTACCGGACTAGGTTGAGCTCTCCCTCGTCGGGGAGCCGGTGCGCGATGTTGCTGGACAAATATCCGGCGGTGCGCAGCTTCTGGATCTGCCCCTTCATGACGGAGGAGGCCATCCACTTGCCTCCCGCTCCGGACATGGTTGGAGAAGGTTGAGGTGAGATGTGCGGACTTGGGCGCTGGAGCTCGAGTTCGCGGAGATGGATAAGCCAAGGAGGAAGAAGGCGCAGGTAAAAGGGTTGGATTTTTATCCCCTTATATGGATGGGCGAAAACATGTGTCCCCACCGACCTGGTAAAACTCGCTTATCTCCCAAGCGCCGCAATCAATGGCGCGGTTGGGTTACCCACGTCCGTATTGATGGGAATCCCGGAATAAGGGGAACACAATCTCTGCTTCGACAAGACATGCCAAGGAAACCGCTTCGCTAAATGCGCTGAGGCAGTACAATAAAAACGATTCTAGTAAAGGGTTGGTTGTGGTGTGACGTCACGCCACAAAATACGTCAGCAGATTGAACTTGTGTAATATTATTCTCTCAATGGTGGTACGTGAAATTTATTTTTGCAGAGACGGACACTATCCTGGTGTTCACAATCTTCTATAAATTATTCGGAGGAAGAATCCGCCTTGCAATGCCGAAGACAATATGCGCACCGGACTTGTCATCATTGAAGCCTGGTTCAGGGGCTACTGAGGGAGTCCCGGACTAGGGGGTGTCCGGACAGCCGAACTATCATCATCGGCCGGACTCCAAGACTATGAAGATACAAGATTGAAGACTTCGTCCCGTGTCCGGATGGGACTTTCCTTGGCGTGGAAGGCAAGCTTGGCAATACGGATATGTAGATCTCCTACCATTGTAACCGACTCTGTGTAACCCTAGCCCTCTCCGGTGTCTATATAAACCGGATGGCTTTAGTCCGTAGGACGAACAACAATCATACCATAGGCTAGCTTCTAGGGTTTAGCCTCCTTGATCTCGTGGTAGATCTACTCTTGTAACACACATCATCAATATTAATCAAGCAGGACGTAGGGTTTTACCTCCATCAAGAGGGCCCGAACCTGGGTAAAACATCGTGTCCCTTGTCTCCTGTTACCATCCGCCTAGACGCACAGTTCGGGACCCCCTACCCGAGATCCGCCGGTTTTGACACCGACATTGGTGCTTTCATTGAGAGTTCCTCTGTGTCGTCACCGATAGGCTCGATGGCTTCTTCGATCATCAACAACGACGTAGTCCAGGGTGAGACCTTCCTCCCTGGACAGATCTTCGTATTCGGTGGCTTTGCACTGCGGGCCAATTCGCTTGGCCATCTGGAGCCGATCAAAAGCTACGCCCCTGGCCGTCAGGTCAGATTTGGAAGTTTGAACTTCACGGCTGACATCCGTGGGGACTTGATCCTCGATGGATTCGAGCCACAGCCGAGTGTGCCGCACTGTCACGACCCGCACCCCCTCCGATCGAATCCGATTGGGCGCCGATCATGGATTTCACCGCGGCGGACATCTTTCAACACTCACCTTTTGGCGACATCTTGAGTTTGCTAAAGTATCTCTCATTATCAGGAGAGCCCTGGCCGGACTGTGGCCAAGATGGTTGGGATGCGGACGACGAAGAAATTCAAAGCCCACCCACCACCCACTTGGTAGCCACTGTCGACGATCTAACCGACATGCTAGACTACGACTCCGAAGACATCGACGGTATGGACGACGATGCCGGAGACGACCAAGAACCAGCGCCTACCGGGCACTGGAAAGCCACCTCATCCTATGACATATACATGGTGGATATCCCAAAGGATGTGAATGGCGAAGGGGCAGCGGAGGATGACCCCTCCAAGAAACAGCCCAAGCGCCAGCGTCAGCGGTGCCGCTCTAAATCCCGCCATAGCAAGAATGAAGATTCCGGCACCGGAGATAATAACACCCCAGATAGTGCCGAAGACAACCCATTCCAGCAAGATTCAACACAGGAGGATGGAGACGCCAGCCCTCATGAGAGAGCGGCAGAAGAAGAGGTAGAGGATTATATGCCTCCCTCCGGAGACGAGGCGAGCCTCGACGACGACGAATTCGTCGTGCCTGAGGATCCCGTCGAACAAGAGCGTTTTAAACGCAGGCTTATGGCCACGGCAAACAGCCTCAAGAAAAAGCAGCAACAGCTTAAAGCTGATCAAGATCTGCTAGCCGATAGATGGACTGAAGTCCTCGCGGCCGAAGAGCATGAGCTCGAACGCCCCTCCAAAAACTACCCTAAACGCAAGCTGCTCCCCCGATTAGAGGAGGAGGCGTACGAACCTGCATCACCAGCAGATAATACGGCTGATCGACCACCCCGTGGTCGCGACAGAGAGGCCTCTAGGCCCTTCACCAGAACCGTACCCCGGCATCGCTCGAAAAGCACAAGGCCACAGTAGAACGCTCCGGACTTGCGAGATATATTGGAGGATAAGGCAAGACAATCAAGATCGATCTACGGATCACGTGGACGCCCCATGATACGCGACGACAGCCATCGCGCCGGACACAGTAAGTCCGGGCGGGCCGAACAAAACAGACAAAGCTCTTTTGAGCTCCGTCGTGATATCGCCCAGTACAGAGGCGCCGCACACCCACTATGCTTCATAGATGAAGTAATGGATCATCAAATCCCCGAAGGGTTTAAACCCGTCAATATTGAATCTTATGATGGCACAACAGACCCCGCGGTATTGATCGAAGACTATCTCCTCCACATCCACATGGCCCGCGGTGACGATCTTCACGCCATCAAATATTTCCCACTCAAACTTAAAGGACCAGCCCGACATTGGCTTAACAGCTTGCCAGCAGAGTCAATCGGGAGTTGGGAAGACCTGGAAGCCGCATTCCTTGATAACTTCTAGGGCACGTATGTGCGACCACCAGACGCTGATGACCTAAGCCACATAATTCAGCAGCCAGACGAATCAGCCAGACAATTCTGGACACGGTTCTTAACCAAGAAAAACCAAATCGTCGACTATCCGGATGCGGAGGCCCTCGCGGCCTTCAAGCATAACATCCGCGACGAGTGGCTTGCCCGACACCTGGGACAGGAAAAGCCGAAATCCATGGCAGCCCTCACATCACTCATGACCCGCTTCTGCGCGGGTGAGGACAGCTGGCTAGCACGCAGCAACAACCTCAGCAAAAATTCTGGCAGTCCGGATATCGAGGACCGTAATGGCAGGTCGTGTCGAAACAAAAACAAACGCCGCATTAACGGCGACAATAGTGAGGATACGACAGTCAATGCCGAATTCAGAGGCTCTAAACCCGGTCAACGGAAAAAGACATTCAAAAGAACCACTCCGGGTCCGTCCAATTTGGACCGAATACTCGACCGCTCGTGCCAGATACATGGCACCCCCGAAAAACCAGCCAACCACACCAACAGGGATTGTTGGGTATTCAAGTAGGCAGGCAAGTTAATTGCCTAAAACAATGACAAGGGGGTGCATAGCGATGACGAGGAAGAGACCCGACCGCCGAACAATAGAGGACAGAAGGGTTTCCCCCCACAGGTGCGGACGATGAACATGATATACGCAACACACATACCCAAAAGGGAGCGGAAGCGTGCACTCATGGATGTATACGCGATGGAGCTAGTTGCCCCAAAGTTCAACCCATGGTCCTCCTGCCCGATCACTTTTGACCGAAGAGACCACCCCACCAGTATCCGCCACGACGGATTCGCCGCATTGGTTTTAGACCCAATCATCGATGGATTTCACCTCACCAGAGTCCTGATGGACGGCGGCAGCAGCCTGAACCTGCTTTATCAGGATACAGTGCGCAAAATGGGCATAGACCCCTCAAGGATTAAACCAACCAAGACAACCTTTAAAGGCGTCATACCAGGTGTAGAAGCCAATTGTACAGGCTCGGTTACACTGGAAGTGGTCTTCGGATCCCCGGATAATTTCCGAAGCGAGGAGTTAATCTTCGACATAGTTCCGTTCCGCAGCGGCTATCACGCTCTGCTCGGACGTACCGCGTTTGCAAAGTTCAACGGGGTGCCGCACTACGCATACCTCAAGCTCAAGATGCCAGGCCCTCAAGGAGTCATCACGGTCAACGGAAACACTGAACGCTCTCTCCGAACGGAGGAACATACAACGGCTCTCACGGCAGAAGTACAGTGCAGCCTCTTAAGGCAGTTCTCGAGTCCGGCCGTTAAGCGACCGGACACGGCTAAACGCGCCCGAAGTAACCTACAACAAGACCACCTGGCACGTTCCGACCACACGTAGCAGTGCGGCCCCAACCCCAGCCCCTGCAAAACGTCGAGACAGGTCCTTCGCGCACACCATTACGCTTTGGAGATACCATGGGCATGGGGAGAGGGGCACGACCACCATAGGCCCAGAATGTGGCTCAACCACACCAGGGGATCTCAAGTGTGTCGTTCTTTTTCTCTTTTTTCCTTTTTATTTTTTACCCATAGGACTCCGTTCGTCAGAGGCCCTGTCCGGCAGCAGACCTGCCGAACTCACGATGCAACAGCCAGGGAAGGAGAAAGGCTACAATGAATATCCATGTGGTCTCCATTAAGAGCATTAAATTTGTTTCATACACCATTCCGTAGCCTACCCCTGGAGGGGGGGACATGTTTCATAGTCCCATCCCCTGCTTATCGCACCATTTGTATCGTTCTGCATTCACAGCAGTTCTTTTCCTTGAATAAAGCAATGCAGCACCTTTTTCGTTTCCAATTGCCTTTCTTTCTTATACATATGTTCATTTATGACATGTTGCATCTGTAAACTTTGGTACAGCTAAATACACCAGGGGCTTATGTTTCCCGCAATACGGTGTGATAAGTCCGAACACTTTCACAAGTGCAGCACCCCGAACTTATAGCATTATATGCATCGGCTCCGAATCATGTTCTTGGGTCAATAGTTGGGTTTGCCCGGCTCCCATGTTTTGGTACCTTACGTTCCGTTGTATCGGCTAAGGTAGCATTGGGAGAACCACTGCGATTGCGCCCCAGTTGAGCTGGGCGAGCGCCTCAGTGGAGAAAGCTAAAACTGACCGTCATGATGAGGCGAGAGCCGGCCGCTGTTCGAGAGGTTTCTTGTGAGTCCCTAAAGACTTATGCCGCTTAGAGCAAGGAGCCGACTTTGTCCGGCCCAGGCATGGATAGCGCCCCAAATTCGGCCTTCCGAATACTAGGAGCTTCACCGAAATTTAAAATTATAGAATTCTATGGCTAAGTGAGAGTGTTCAAGCATTATAAGTCCGGTTGCCTTGTTCGTTGTGTTGAGCGCCTCCCTAGATGGACCCAAAAATGGGAACAAGAGTGCACAAATTTATCCCGAACACCCCAGCACTCGTGGCATGGGGGCTGAAGCCGACGACTTGCCATCTCTCAGATTTGATAAACAGCCGCACAGAAGGTAATATTTTAAATTAACAAGCGTTGCTTAGCGCATATGAACTAAGTTTTCAGCGCACAGGATAACAAAATGTGAGTTTACTCAAAAATTACATCTTTGGAACACTCACCCGCAATAATGCGGGCACCCTTCAGGACAGTTTTATAATACATTTTGGGCCTGCGATGCTCCTTGCCCTGCGGTGGCGCATCCATCACAAGCTTCTGGGCATTCATCTTGCCCCAGTGCACCTTTGCGCGGGCAAGGGCCCGACGGGCACCTTCAATACAGGTGGAGTGCTTGATGACTTCAACCCATGGACACGCATCCACCAGCCGCCGCACCAGGCCGAAGTAGCTCCCAGGCATGGCCTCCTTAGGCCACAGCCGAACTATGAGGCCCTTCATGGCCTGCTCGGCCGCCTTGTGGAGCTCGACCAGCTGCTTCAGCTGGTCGCTAAGGGGCACCGGATGTCCGGCCTCAGCATACTGAGACCAGAAGACCTTCTACGTCGAGCTCCCCTCCTCGGCCCTGTAGAAAGAGGCAGCATCGGACACGCTGTGGGGCAGATCTGCGAGCGCTCCTGGAGAGCTCCGAATTCGGGTAAGTGATAGGTAATTCACACTCACATGCTTACTTTGCATGAAAAATGCCTTACCTGCTGCTATTTTCTTCAACGCCTCGATTTCCTGGAGGGCCTTATAGGCTTCGGCCTTAGCGGCTTTTCACTCTCAAGAGCCGTCGCAAGCTCGGACTCTCGAGTCTTCGAGTCACGCTCCAAACTCTCATGTTTTTCCATGAGAGCCTGGAGCTCTTGCTGTACCTCCGCCACCCGCGCCTCATGCTCCTCTCGCTCGGTGCGTTCCGCGGCCGCATTACATTCGGTCGCGGACACCGCCTCTTTCAGGGTCGCCACCTCGTTTGTGGCCCCTGCTATATCCATGTTATCCTTGTCATTTTTCTTGCAACCAAATCCTTTTCTGTAAGGTACAATTTTAATAAGGTATTACTCACCTTCTTTTTCCTTGAGCTGCTTCTTGGCACGTCCGAGCTCGTTCTCGGACCGCTCGAGGCTTTCCTTCAAAGTATTGGCCTCCGCAGTCAGTGCGGCGGAGGTCAGCAGCACAACCTGCAATCCCATATTGACATATTTTTTATGACTCCTGCGTATATCTTTTTAGATCCTCAGTCCGGCTTTTCTTTCCGAACACCGAACCGAGCATCAGGGGCTACTGTCTATGCGGTACCATTTTATATATATCGAAATTCTTACCTCAAAGCCTGTTAGAAGGCTGCTGCAGGCTTCGGTCAGACCGCTCTTGGCAAGCTGAACCTTCTGAATCACCGCATTCATAACAGTGCGGTGTTCCTCTTTAATGGAGGCGCCATTGAGCGCCTCCCGCAAGTTATCCAGCGCCTCCGGTTGGACGGAGGCTGCCGGCGTCACGGTCTTGCCCTTCTTACGAAGGGGTCGCCCGCCGGACTCTGGAGCCATTATGGGTTCCGGGGCCGAGTCCGGTGCAAAGTCCGGGAGGTTGTCCTGCGACACCTCCGGGGCCTCCTCTTCCTGGTGGGTCCCTTCCCGGGATCCCACCTCGGCATCGTCCGCATCACGGGGGGTGGAGGCAGTCAGAAGAGAATCCATATCTGACGCACCTAAGGACCCGCTCAACGAAGCGGGAAGATCATCCTGGGGCGGACTGTAGGGTTGTATGCGGCATTAGAAAGACATTATGTGGCGAAAAGAAAAACCATGAAGTTATTCGGGAGTCCGGATACTTACGATCTCTCCAGGGGCTTCGCCCTTGGAGGCCAGTCCTCGTCGTCGTCACTGGCGTTGGCAGAGCAGTCCGGGGAAAGAGTTTTTCCCTTCTTGGACCCTTCGGCCTCCCCCGTAGGGGAAGCCTTCCTTTTCTTCCCTCCCCCCGCTGGGGGATAGGCTTTCTTCTTCTCCTCCTCACCTTTGTGGGAGGAGTCGGCCTCGGAGTCATCATCCGATAACACCTGAAAACGGGAACTCTTTCGAGTACCCGTGGCCTTCTTCTTGGCCTTCTTCTCCGGCACCACGTGGGGTGCCGGAGCCAGCAGCCCCGTTAGGCGGGCGTCCGCTGGGTCCTCTGGCAATGGGGCCGGACAGATAGTCTGTTCAGCCTTCGCCAGCCAGTCCTGTCAAAGGAAAGGGGAGTTTAGATCCCGCATAGAGTCAAACTATGGAAAACGAGCATTCCATAAAGGACAAAATCACTTACCTTGTCAGCCGGACGCTGTGAGCTGAATCCGCGATCTTCGGTAGCGGATGCGGGAGCCTCGGCGCCCTTGAACAACACCTTCCAGACATCTTCGTACGTAGTGTCGAAGAGCCCGCTTAAAGTCTGGTGCTGCGCCGGATCGAACTCCCACATGTTGAAGCCTCGTCGTTGGCACGGGAGGTTCCGGCGGATGAGCATGACCTGGACTATGTTGACAAGCTTGAGCTTCTTGTCCACCAGCTTTTGGATGCAGGCTTGGAGTCCGGTCAGCTCCTCCGAATCGCCCCAGATCCGGCCGCTCTCTTTTCAGGAGGTGAGCCGTGTGGGGATGCCGGATTTGAATTCGGGGGCCGCTGCCCATTCAGGGTCACGCGGCTCGGTGATGTAGAACCACCCCGATTGCCACCCCTTAATGGTTTCCACGAAAGTGCCCTCGAGCCAAGTAACGTGGGACATCCTACCGACCATGGCGCCTCCGCACTCCGCTTGGCTGCCCTTCACAACCTTCGGCTTGACACTGAAGGTCTTGAGCCACAAGCCGAAGTGGGGCTGGATGCAGAGGAAGGCCTCACAGACGACGATAAACGCCGAGACGTTGAGGATAAATTCGGGGCCAAATCATGGAAATCCAGGCCGTAGTAGAACATGAGCCCCCAGACAAAGGGATGGAGTGGGAAGCCCAGTCCGCGGAGGAAATGGGGAAGAAATACTACCCTCTCATGGGGCCTGGGGGTGGGGATGAACTCTCCCTCGTCGGGGAGCCGGTGCGCGATGTTGCTGGACAAATATCCGGCGCTGCGCAGCTTCTGGATCTGCCCCTCCGTGACGGAGGAGGCCATCCACTTGCCTCCCGCTCCGGACATGGTTGGAGAAGGTTGAGGTGAGATGTGCGGACTTGGGCGCTGGAGCTCGAGTTCGCGGAGATGGATAAGCCAAGGAGGAAGAAGGCGCAGGTAAAAGGGTTGGATTTTTATCCCCTTATATGGACGGACGAAAACATGTGTCCCCACCGGCCTGGTAAAACTCGCTTATCTCCCAAGCGCCGCAATCAATGGTGCGGTTGGGTTACCCACGTCCGTATTGATGGGAATCCCGGAATAAGGGGAACACGATCTCTGCTTCGAGAAGACGTGCCAAGGAAACCACTTCGCTAAACGCGCTGAGGCAGTACAATAAAAACGATTCTAGTAAAGGCTTGGTTGTGGTGTGACGTCACGCCACAAAATACGTCAGCAGATTGAACTTGTGTAATTTTATTCTCTCTACGGTGGTACGTGAAATTTATTTTTGCAGAGCCGGACACTATCCTGGTGTTCACAATCTTCTATAAATTATTCGAAGGAAGAACCTGCCTTGCAATGCCGAAGACAATATGCACGCCGGACTCGTCGTCATTGAAGCCTGGTTCAGGGGCTACTGAGGGAGTCCCGGACTAGGGGGTGTCCGGACAGCCGAACTATCATCATCGGCCGGACTCCAAGACTATGAAGATACAGGATTGAAGACTTCGTCCCGTGTCCGGATGGGACTTTCCTTGGCGTGGAAGGCAAGCTTGGCGATACAGATATGTAGATCTCCTACCATTGTAACCGACTCTGTGTAACCCTAGCCCTCTCCGGTGTCTATATAAACCGGATGGCTTTAGTCCGTAGGACGAACAACAATCATACCATAGGCTAGCTTCTAGGGTTTAGCCTCCTTGATCTCGTGGTAGATCTACTCTTGTAACACACATCATCAATATTAATCAAGCAGGACGTAGGGTTTTACCTCCATCAAGAGGGCCCGAACCTGGGTAAAACATCGTGTCCCTTGTCTCCTGTTACCATCCGCCTAGACGCACAGTTCGGGACCCCCTACCCGAGATCCGCCGGTTTTGACACCGACACTAGGCTTCCCGATCGATCCCTTTGTGAGGGGGCTTATGTTTTACTACCGGCTGGAGTTCCACGACCTAGCTCCGGAGTCCATCCTCCAGATCTCATCATTCATTGTCGTGTGCGAGGCCTTCCTCCATATCACCCCTCACTTCGGATTGTGGCTAAAAACTTTCAAAGTGGAACAGAAAGTGATCGGGGGGCAGCACGCTGAGTGCGGAGGGGCTATAATAAGCAAGATGGACGAAGCTCCATGGCCCGAAGGCTCTTTTCAAGAGGATCTCGGCTTATGGCAACGAGACTGGTTTTACATCACAGCCCCTAGGGGCACCACATGGGTGGCACCGCCTACTTTTCGCTCGGGTCCCCCACCACGGCTGGCGTCATGGGTTAATGAAGGACTTATCTGGGGGCCGCCAAAAGACGTGCCCCTGCTACAGGGCTGTATTCGAGATCTTCTAGAAAGAGATATCTATCTGACTGTATTGGCGCAAGTCATGGTGATTCGCCGCACACTGCCCTGCAAACGTCGACCTCTCCGCCTGTGGGAGTTCAATCCGGAGGGACCACGAGTCCTACAACATTTCATGGGAATTACACCCATGGAGATGTACAAATTGTTCTTCGAATCACAAGCAAGGTGTCCGGATTTGTCCGAGGACGCATGTCTGAGATGCAACCGCCCGGATGCTAAAGTAAGTAGCCACGTATTTGAACATACCATCCATATTTTTATCAAATCTACCCTTTAGCAGAGTTGACCTTTGAACAGGAGTGGATAGCGAAGGCAAAGCTTATCAGGTGTCCAGCCCCCCTGGCTGAGACCGTACCGAATACCATGCTAACCAGGATGCTGGAGGTCGCGCCGTTGGCGAAAGGCGAACGGGGGGACCAAGGAGCTACCACCTCCACGAAGGAGGCCATTACGAAGGGAAGAATCGAAAATTCTCCCGACCAGGGAAAGAAAAGGACTGCCTCTGAAGACCCGGAGGTGATAACCTCAAAACGGGGAAATAAATCTTCGTCAAAGGGTTCGGCACCGGAGAACGCCCCAGCCGAATCGCCCCCTAAAGGGGACCCGCTCTCCCCCAAGGCGTAAGTGAAGGGAGAGGTTCCATAATGAATCACATTCATGTTTTATTCCTGAGGAAAATAACTGAAACATTATCTTGCAGTTCGGATCTCAACCCTTCCCAGCAGAGCTCATCTTCAGGGGATCTTCGTCCAGAGATGATAGAGAGCGAAATGCCTCCCCTTGTTCCACCGTCTCACGAGGCTGGCGACCCCGAGGTATCGTCCCGGAGGGTTTTTTCAAGTCCGGACCCTGGGAAAGGTCGTCAGACTAGTCCAACACCCTCTTGCGCCGGCGGAGGGGCTGAAGGATCTGCTTAGTAGGGCGTCCATCTCAGAAGAACGCCGTATGTTGATGGATACGGTGATTGGAAGGATTTCATCCGCGGAAAGCGGATTGTACGAGGCTGCCAGGAGTTTACTAACAGGCTTTGAGGTATGTAAAAAGGTGTACCTTTTGGTAGAGCCGCATATTAAATGTGCCCTGTATGAATAGTAGCCCCTGAGACTCTGTGTGTCGTCATTAGTGACGATGCACAGAAGATCATAACCCCAGGTATAATGTGTCGCCTATTCCATGAAGGTGGCGAGGCATTCGGCGGCTAGCCGGACTGATGAATCTGCCGAACTAAAGCGGCAACTTGACGTAGCAGATGCCGACATCGCGCTTGTACATAAGCGGCTAGACGAGGCTCAAGGTATGTTCAAAAGACATCCAGTAATAGGAGCTTGATGCTCGGGCCTTATATATGTTTTATGTAGATGGTGCTGCTGCCGTGGAGAACCTTCGGGCGGAACTTGCCCGAGCAAAGGAGCAAGCAAGGAAGAGTGATGCGGCTGCTGTTAAAGCGGCCGAAGAGCTAAAAGCCGAACAGGCTGCTCACTGCCAGAGCAAGAAGGAAATGGCCGAGATGGCCATAAAATTGAAGGATGCTACCGACCGTTGTAGATTGCTTGAACAAGAAGATAGGGCGGCTCAGAAGTATCTTGAAAAGATCACTGCCGAAGCCAAGGATACTCGCTTTGCCATGAGGGCGATGAAGGAGGAGCTGCGTCAGGCCGGAGATATCATGGCTGGAAAGCCTTATATGCTGCGGATGAAGTTCGGAGACCCCAAGTATGCTCCATTAGACCGGCAGTGGAGTTCGGAAAACGCTTATCTGGATTTGGCCGCAAGTGCGGCAGACGCGACCGAACACTTCCGCAGCTGAGGTGACCATGAATTGGAAGAGCTTTTTTGGTCGCAGTACCACATTCCAGAACGCCCACTCTCAGTATCCGACCGTTTAGCCGCCTGGGCGGAGCTGAACAGATTATCCAGACTTGCCATGAAGTATGTTGTGAGTTGTCTGTGGTCGGAGAAGCCGGAGCCGAAGTGTTATTTTGGCTTGGTGCAGCAATTCCTTGGTTCGGTGCCGCATGCTGATGCAATGAAGAGGTCGGCGTGCATAGAGGGCGCATAGATGGCTCTTGCCCGTGTCAAGACATACTGGGCAGATACGAAGGCCAGTATTGTTGCGTCCCAGGATTCGGACGAAAGTCGAGTACCTGCCAAGCACTATTTTGAGGAAGTTCTTCCTGACGCTCGTATAATAGAGTCGCAGTGCTCAAAGGATGTTGTGTTCGAATAGCTTATACTATTTGTAAGACGAATTGTGTTTTTATGAAAAAAGCTTTTTTATACTTGTGCTTGCAAGAATCATGATGCCTCCTGTGCGGCCGTTTAATGTATATATTTGTATATAACCTGAAAGATGGCAGTCGTTGGCTTCAGCCCCCACGCATAGAATGCGGGGGTGTTCGCAAAAAGGCGCCTTTTCACAGTTAATCCAACGTCTTGGTCCTACAAAGGAGGTGGTGGCGCGGCAAACTAGGCAACCGGACTATAATGCTTTATCACTTTCACTTAGCCATAGGAGTTTGACAGTGGGACTACTGAATAGCCCCTAGGGGCACCACGCTCGCCCGAATTCGGGGCACGAGTGTGCCTGACCGGGAAGCGGCCCTTCTTTAATGCGGGGGAATCCTAAAGATTCCGAAAGTCATCGAGTGGTTGACCAGTCTCTCGCTATATCATGACAGTCAGTTTTCAGCTTTCTCTACTGAGGTGCTCACCCGGCCGAACCGGGGCACAATCGCAGTAGTTCTCCTGGTGCCGCGTTAGCCGATATAACGGAACGTAAGGTAGCAAAACACAGGAGCCGGGCAAACCCAACATTTGACCAAAGACATGATTCGGAGTTGATGCATATAGGGCCAAACTCGCGACGCCGAACACTCCCTAAGGTATTCGGTCTTTATGAAGACGGGCCGAAAATAGAGCCCTTGGTAAAAAAGCCCCTAGTGTCCAGGTATGTGCAAAAATTCTGGCATGGCCACATGCCAAGACGCCAGCCTCCTCCTCGGCTATAGAGAAAACCGGGGGATGTTATCAACAAGAGACAGTAAAAAAGGTTTACGCAGGGTCTTAATCTGAAAAGAATCCTTGGAACGGGTCCCTGCTGCATGTCTGCGCCTGTGTCTTCGTTGTGTCGTATCTTGGACGGGCGTAGCACGATGTTCGTCTGCGAAAGAGAGGAACTTAGTAAAAAATAAGCGTGCGAGAAATCTATATCGAAATAAACAAAATATAGTTGGAGCAAGAGTTGGGCTGTATTGTCTCCGGGCGTGAGCACACGGAGCCCCTTGCACGAGGGTATGCGGCTATTTAAGCATGTTGACCCCGGACTCGTCTAGCCGTGTCCAGGATAGTAGGGCTAGATTTGTGGGCGGCTGTCTAGGCAGCCACACCCCTTCCCGTACTTTGGGGGTCAATTTATGTTCCCTTGTAATGAAATGATGCCCTTTGGACCGGGCATTTTAAGTGTAAGGGATGTGTAGTGCGGTATTGCGTTAAAGCGGGCGAAAGCTTCACATCCCAGTAGCGCTTGATAGCGACTTACGAATGGGGCGATGTGGAATGTTAGCTTTTCGCTTCGGAAGTTGTCGGGTGATCCGAACGTGACTTCTAACGTAAGGGAACCCATACTTGGGGTATCCGAACCTGGCGTTACTCCTTGAAAGGAAGTGTTGCCGAGGTGGATTATGACTGGGTTTACCCCGAGTTTGCGGATTGTGTCCTAATATAACAGGTTCAAGTTGTTGCCGCCGTCCATAAGGGCGTTTGTAAATTGGAGTCCGTTAATGATTGGATTTAGGACCAAGGCAGTCCAGCCTGCGTTCCGGTCTCCTCTAGAGTAATCCTGATGGTCGAAGGTGATTGGTTGTAACAACCAGTGGGGTTGCTCCTCCGGGGCTGGCTGTATGGCGCGTGTCGTTGTAGGTGCCGTTTTGTTCTTCCCTTTCGTCACATGAAGTAGGATTACTGTCTTGACTTCTTGTGGGAACTTCTTTTGTTCTCTGGTGATCTTCTCGTGGGGTGCATCGTCATCTTCGCTTGGTGTGTTGAGCCCCTTGTGTTCGGTGTTGAGCTTGCCGGACTGCTTAAAGACCCAACAATCTCTGTGGGTATGGTTTGCAGGTCTCCCCGGAGTGCTGTGGATTTGACATATTTTGTCCAAAATTTTGTTGAGGTTGGATAGCTCGTCCCTATCGTCTTTGGGGGGCAGCTTTTTCTGATTTCGCCGAGAGCTTTTGAATCCGGCGTTTACTGCCGTGCTCATCGGGTTGTTGTCCTTTATCCGGCGCGGTTCTTTGTTACGACACGGCTTCCCGTTCCCATCTCTGGGTTCGGACATATTCGGGTTGCTGGTGCTGCTTCTTGCCAACCAGCTATCCTCTCCTGCACAGAAGTGGGTCATGAGGCTTGTTAACACGACCATTGTTCGCGGCTTTTCTTGGCCGAGGTGTCTGGCGAGCCATTCATCTCGGACGCTATGTTTGAAAGCTGCTAGGGCCTCTGCATCCGGACAGTCGACTATCTGATTCTTTTTGATAAGGAATCGGTTCCAGAGCTTCCGGGCTGACTCTCCGGGCTGCTGAGTTATATGACTCAGATCATCTGCATCCGGGGGCCAGACATAGGTCCCTTGAAAATTTGCCTGGAAAGCATCCTCAAGCACTTCCCAACTTCCCATGGTGTTTTCGGGAAGGCTTTTAAGCCAATGCCGGGCTGGCCCTTTGAGCTTAAGGGGTAAGTATTTTATGGCGTGGAGGTCGTCTCCTCTGGCCATGTGAATGTGGAGGATGTAGTCCTCGATCCAGACTCCAGGGTCTGTTGTTCCGTCGTATGCTTCTATGTTCACTGGCTTGAATCCGACTGGGAATTCATGATCCAGCACCTCATCGGTAAAACATAGGGGGGGTGCGGTGCCCCTGTATGTAGGCGTGCCGCGATGATCGGGCATTTTTTGCGTTGCATCACTCATTGGAGCTTGCTTTCTTGGCCTATAGATGGATCTGGTTGGGCCAGTTTTCTGATGCGAATTCTTGGACGGATCGCGCGCCATATTGAGTGCGGCGTCCTTTGATGCGTGAGATTGATCGTAGGGTCATCTATCCAACCTTGTGGCTTCCTTATTTTTTGACTGTGGGGGCTTTATGGCCTCTTCGTCAAATTCTGGTAGTAGTTTCCGCTTCGGATAGCTCTTTGTGTGGCGACTACTGCCGTACTTGTGTGCGGTATTGAGTACTTTGCCCCATCTGATCCTGAGTGCATCTTCCGCTATCTTGAGCCTCTGCTTCTGCTTTCTCAGGCTACGTGAAGTTGCGACGAGCCTTTGGTGGAGGTTCTGATGTTCCAGCAATTTGTCCGGTGTGAGGTCGTCCGGGCTATTATCTTTCTCGGGGATTGGTTGTTCGGATTGTCCGCCCTGCTTGGACGGATGCTCGACATCATGTTCATCGTCCGTTGAGTCACCCTGCTCTATGGCTGGGTCTTTGTCGAGGTGGGGCTTGGCCTTGTGCTTACGCCGCCGCTTTGATTGTTTTTCGGGGGAGCAATCCCTGGCCGCATCCTTTTGGTCCTCGTTGTCGTTTCTGTTGTATGTGTCCACCATGCATACATCGTATGATGAGGTGGTTTTCCGGAGCCCTATAGGTGCTGGTTCTTGATCGTCTCCTTTATCAGCGTCCATACCGTCGATATCTTGGAGTCGAAATAGAGCATGTCGGTTATATCTTCGACAGTTGCTATCAAGTGGGTGGTGGGTGGGTTTCGAACTTCGTCATCCGCATCCCAACCACCTCGACCGTAGTCCGGCCGGGGTTCTTTCGACGGAGAGAGGAACTTTAGCAAATTTAGGATATCGCCAAAGGGCGAGTGCTGAAAGACGTCTGCGGTGGTGAACTCCATGATCGGAGCCCGATCGGGTTCGATCGAAAGGGGTGTAGAATATTCAGAGTCCGGCACCTTGGAGTTATCGGCCTTGCAAAGGACTTGGCTGGTATTCGGCTTTATCGCCGCAGAGATTGCGGCTCCTGGGGCGGCGTCCAACCGTCCGTCCCTGGCTTGCGCAGTCGGCTCCGAACTAATGGTCGGAGTGAACACCTGAGCGGCACTCTGGTCGCTGTCCGGCGACAGAGCTAGATCATGCCCATCGAGACAGTGCGGCGCGCCCGGTCGTGGCCCGAATCCGTCGAAGATCAAGTCCCCGCGGATGTCGGCCGTGTAGTTTAAGCTTTCAAACCTGACCTGATGGCCAGGGGCGTAGCTTTCGATCTGCTCCAGATGGCCGAACGAGTCGGCCCGCAGTGCGAAGCCGCCGAATACGAAGATCTGTACGGGGAGAAAGATCTCATCCCGGACCGCATTGAGCAAATAAGCCATCGGGCCTAAAGGCGACGACACAGAGGAACTCTCAATGAAAGCACCAATGTCGGTGTCAAAACCGGTGGATCTCGGGTAGGGGGTCCCGAATTGTGCGTCTAGGCGGATGGTAAAAGGAGACAAGGGACACGATGTTTTTACCCAGGTTCGGGCCCTCTCGATGGAGGTAAAACCCTACTGTCGGTGTCAAAATCGGCGGATCTCGGGTAGGGGGTCCCGAACTGTGCGTCTAGGCGGATGGTAATAGGAGACAAGGGACACGATGTTTTACCCAGGTTCGGGCCCTCTTGATGGAGGTAAAACCCTACGTCCTGCTTGATTGATATTGATGATGTGGGTATTACAAGAGTAGATCTACCACGAGATTAAGGAGGCTAAACCCTAGAAGCTAGCCTATGGTATGATTGTTGTTCGTCCTACAGACTAAAGCCATCTGGTTTATATAGACACCGGAGAGGGCTAGGGTTACACAGAGTCGGTTACAATGGTAGGAGATCTACATATCCGTATTGCCAAGCTTGCCTTCCACGCCAAGGAAAGTCCCATCCGGACACGGGACGAAGTCTTCAATCTTGTATCTTCATAGTCTTGGAGTCCGGCCGATGATGATAGTTTGGCTATCCGGACACCCCCTAGTCCAGGACTCCCTCAGTAGCCCCTGAACCAGGCTTCAATGACGATGAGTCCGGCGCGCATGTTGTCTTCGGCGTTGCAAGGCGGGTTCCTTCTCCGAATAATTTATAGAAGATTGTGAACACCAGGATAGTGTCCAGCTCTGCAAAATAAATTCCACATACCACCGTAGAGAGAATAATATTTACACAAGTTCAATCTGCTGACGTTTTTGGTGGCGTGACGTCACACCACTTCCAAGCCTTTACTCAAATCGTATTTATTGTACCACCTCAGCGTGTTTAGCGAAGCGGTTTCCTTGGAACGTCTTGTCGTAGCAGAGATCGTGTTCCCCTTATTCCGGGATTCCCATCAATACGGACGTGGGTAACCCAACCGCGCCATTGATTGCGGCACTTGGGAGATAAGCGAGTTTTATCAGGCCGGTGGGGACGCATGTTTCCGTTCGCCCATATAAGGGGATAAAGATCCAACCCTTTTACCTGCACCTTCTTCCTCCTTGGCTTATCCATCTCCGTGAACTCGAGCTCCAACACCCAAGTCCGCACATCTCACCTCAACCTTCTCCAACTATGTCCGGAGCGGGAGGCAAGTGGATGGCCTCCTCCGTTACGGAGGGGCACATCCAGAAGCTGCGCAGCGCCGGATATCTGTCCAGCGACATCGCGCACCGGCACCCCAACGAGGGAGAGCTCATCCCCACCCCCAGGCCCCACGAGAGGGTAGTATTTCTTCCCCATTTCCTCTGCGGACTGGGCTTCCCACTCCATCCCTTTGTCCGGGGGCTCATGTTCTACTATGGCCTGGATTTCCATGATCTGGCCCCGAATTTTATCCTCAATATCTCGGCGTTTATCATCGTGTGTGAGGCCTTCCTCTGCATCCAGCCCCACTTCGGCTTGTGGCTCAAGACCTTCAGTATCAAGCCGAAGGTGGTAAAGGGCAGCCAAGCGGAGTGCGGAGGCGCCATGGTGGGCAAGATGCCCAACGTTACTTGGCTTGAGGGCACTTTCGTGGAAACCATTAAGGGGTGGAAATCGGGGTGGTTCTACATCACCGAGCAGCGTGACCCTGAATGGGCAGCGGCCCCCGAATTCAGATTTGGCATCCCCATACGGCTCACCTCCTGGAAAGAGAGCGGCCGGACATGGGGTGATTCGGAGGAGCTGACCGGACTCCAAGCCTGCATCAAAAAGCTAGTGAAAAGGAAGCTCAAGCTTGTCAACGTAGTCCAGGTCATGCTTATCCACCGGATTCACCCGTGCCAACGACGGGGCTTCAGTATGTGGGAGTTCGATTCGGCGCAGCACCAGACTTTGAGCGGGCTCTTCGACACTATGTACGAAGATGTCTGGAGGGTGCTGTTTAAAAGGCGCCAAGGCCCCCGCATCCGCTACCGAAGATCGCGGATTCAGCTCGCAGCGTCCGGCTAGCGAGGTAAGTGATTTTGCCCTTTACGGGACACTTGTTTTTCATAGCTTGACTCTATGCGGGATCTAAACTCCCTCTCCTTTGACAGGACTGGCTGGAGAAGGCTGAACAGACTATCTGTCCGGCCCCATTGTCAGAGGACCCAGTGGACGCCCGCTTAACGGGGTTGCTGGCTCCGGTACCCCACGTGGTGCCGGAGAAGAAGGCCAAGAAGAAGGCCACGGGCACTCGTAAGAGTTCCCGCTTTCAGGTGTCATCGGACGATGACTCCGAGGCAGACTCCTCCCACAAAGGCGAGGAGGAAAAGAAGAAGGCCTCTCCCCCAGCGGAGGGAGGGAAGAAAAGGAAGGCTTCCCCAACAAGGGAGGCCGAAGGGTCCAAGAAGGGAAAGACTCTTCCCCCGGACTGCTCTGCAAACGCCAGTGATGATGACGAGGATTGGCCTCCAAGGGCCAAGCCCCTGGCGAGATCGTAAGTATCCGGACTCCCGAATAACTTCATGGTTTTTCTTTTCGCCACATAGTGTCTTTCTAATGCCGCATACAACCCTATAGTCCGCCCAAGGATGATTTTCCCGCTTCGTCGAGCGGGTCCTTGGGTGCGTCGGATATGGATTCCCTTCCGACCGCCTCCACCCCTCGTGATGCGGACGATGCCGAGGTGGGATCCCGAGAAGGGCCCGCCAGGAGGAGGAGGCCCCGGAGGTGCCGCAGGGCAACCTCCCGGACTTTGCGCCGGACTCCGCACCGGAACCCGAAGTGGCTCCGGAGTCCGGCGGGCGGCCCCTTCGTAAGAAGGGCAAGACCGCGACGCCAGCGGCCATTGTCCAACTAGAGGCGCCGGATAGCTTGCTAGAGGCGCTCAACGGCGCCTCCATCAAAGAGGAACACCACACCTTCATGAGTGCGGTGATTCAGAAGGTTCAGCTCGCCAAGAGCGGGCTGACCGAAGCCTGCAGCAGCCTTCTAACAGGCTTTGAGGTAAGAATTTTGATATATGTAGAATAGTACCGCATAGACAGTAGCCCCTGATGCTCGGTTCGGTATTCAAAAAGAAAAGCCGGACTGAGGATCTAAAAAGATATACACGGGAGTCATATATAAAAAATATGTCAATATGAGATTGGAGGCTGTGCTGCTGACCTCTGTCGCACTGACTGCGGAGGTCAATACTTTGAAGCAAAGCCTCGAGCGGTCCGAGAACGAGCTCGGCCGTGCCAAGAAGCAGCTCGAGGACAAGGAAGGTGAATAACACCGTATTAAGATTGTACCTTACAGAAAAGGATTTGGTTGCAAAAAATCGACAAGGATAACATGGGTATTGCAGGTGCCGCGACCGAGGTGGCGACCCTGAAGGAGGCGGTGTCCGCGGCCGAACTTAATGCGGCGCGGAGCGCACCGAGCGAGAGAAACAGGAGGCGCGGGTGGCGGAGGTACAGCAAGAGCTCTAGGATCTCGTGGAAAAACATGAGAGCCTGGAGCGTGACTCGAAGACTCGAGAGTCCGAGCTTGCATCGGCTCTTGAGAGTGCCAAAGCCGCTAAGGCCGAAGCCTACAAGGCCCTCCAAGAAATCGAGGCGTTGAAGAAAATAGCAGCGGGTAAGGCATTTTTCATGCAAAGTAAGCATGTGAGTGTGAATTACCTATCACTTACCCGAATTCGGAGCTCTCCAGGAGCGTTCGCAGATCTTCCTTGCAGCGTGTCCGATGCTGCCGCTTTCTACCGGGCCGAGGAGGGGAGCTCGAAGGAGAAGGTCTTCTGGTCTCAGTATGCTGAGGCCGGACATCCGGTGCCCCTTAGCGACTAGCTGAAGCAGCTGGTCGAGCTCCACAAGGTGGCCGAGCAGGCCATGAGGGGCCTCATAGTTCGGCTGTGGCCTAAGGAGGCCGTGCCTGGGAGCTACTTCGGCCTGGTGCGGCAGCTAGTGGATGCGTGTCCATGGGTTGAAGTCATCAAGCACTCCGCCTGTATCGAAGGTGCCCGTCGGGCCCTTGCCCGCGCAAAGGTGCACTGGGGCAAGATGGATGCTAAGAAGCTTGTGATGGACGCGCCACCGCTGGGCAAGGAGTATCATACGCCCGAGATGTATTATAAGACTGTGCTGAAGGGTGCCCGCACTATTGTGGGTGAGTGCTCCAAAGATGTAATATTTGAGTAGACTCGCATTTTGTTATCCTGTGCGCTGAAAACTTTGTTCATATGCGCAAAGGAACGCTTGTTAATTTAAAATATTACCTTTTGTGCGGCCGTTTATCAAATCCGAGAGATGGCAAGTCGTCGGCTTCGGCCCCCATGCCACGAGTGCTGGGGTGTTCGGGATAAATTTGAGCACTCTTGTTCCCATTTTTGGGTCCATCTAGGGAGGCGCTCAACACAACAAACAAGGTAACCAGACTTATAATGCTTGAACACTCTCACTTAGCCATAGAATTCTATAATTTTAAATTTCAGCGAAGCCCCTAGTGTTCGGAAGGCCGAATTTGGGGCGCTATCCATGCCTGGGCCGGAGAAAGCCGATTCCTCGCTCTAAGCGGCGTAAGTCTTTAGTGACTCGAAAAAACCTCTCGAAGAGCGACCGACTCTCGCCTCATCATGACAGTCAGTTTTAGCTTTCTCCACTGAGGCGCTCGCCCAGCTCAACCGGCGCGCAATCGCAGTGGTTCTCCCAGTGCTACCTTAGCCGATACAACGGAACATAAGGTACCAAAACATGGGAGCCGGGCAAACCCAACTATTGACCCAAGACATGATTCAGAGCCGATGCATATAATGCTATAAGTTCGGGGTGCCGCACTTGTGAAAGTGTTCGCACTTATCGCACCATGATGCGGGAAACATAAGCCCCTGGTGTATTTAGCCATACCAAAGTGTACGGATGCAACATGTCATAAATGAATATATGTATAAGAAAGGAATGCAATTGTAAGCAAAAAGGTGCATTGTTTATTCAAGAAATACTGCTGTGAATGCAGAACGATACAAATGGTGCGATAGGCAAGTGATGGGACTATTAAACATGCCCCCTCCAGGGGTAGGCTGTGGAATGGTGTATAAAACAGATCTAGTGCTCATAATGGAGACCACCTGGATATTCGTCGTAGCCTTTCTCCTTCCCTGGCTGTTGCATCGTGAGTTCGGCAGGTCTACTACCGGACAGGGCCTCTGATGAACGGGGTCCTGTGGTAAAAAAAGAAAGAAAAAACAACAACACACTTGAGAGCCCCTAGTGTGGTTAAGCCGCATCCTGGGCCTATCATGGTCGTGCCCCTCCCCCTATGCCCATGGTATCTTTAGAGCGTAATGATGTACGCGAAGGACCTGTCTTGGAATTTTGTAGGGGCTGGGGTTGGGGCCGCATTGCTACGCCTGCTCAGAACGTGCCAGGTGGTCTTGTTGTAGGTTACTCCGGGCGCGTTTAGCCGTGTTCGGTCACTTAACGGCCGGACTCGAGAATTGCCTTAAGAGGCTGCACTGTACTTCTGCCGCGAGAGCCGCTGTATGTTCCTCCGTTTGGAGAGAGCATTCAGTATTTCCGTTGACCGTGATGACTCCTCGAGGGCCTGGCATCTTGAGCTGAAGGTATGCATAGTGCGGTACCGCGTTGAACTTTGCAAACGCGGTGCGTCCGAGCAGAGCATGATAGCCGCTGCGGAACGGAACTATGTCAAAGATTAACTCTTCGCTTCAGAAGTTATCCGGGGATCCGAATACCACTTCCAGTGTAACTGAGCCTGTAAAATTGGCCTCTACACCTGGTATGACGCCTTTGAAGGTCGTCTTTGTAGGTTTAATCCTTGAGGGGTCTATGCCCATTTTGCGCACTGTATCCTGATAAAGCAGGTTCAGGCTACTGCCGCCGTCCATCAGGACTCTGGTGAGGTGAAATCCGTCAACGATTGGGTCTAAAACCAATGCGGCGAATCCGCCATGGCGGATACTAGTGGGGTGGTCCCTTCGGTCAAAAGTGATTGGGCAGGAGGACCATGGATTGAACTTTGGGGCAACTGGATCCATCGCGTATACATCCCTGAGTGCGCGCTTCCACTCCCTTTTGGGTATGTGGGTTGCGTATATCATGTTCACCGTCCGCACTTGTGGGGGGAAACCCTTCTGTCCTCTATTGTTCGGCGGTCGGGTCTCTTCCTCGTCATCACTATGCAGCCCCTTGTCGTTGTTTTCGGCAATTAACTTGCCTGCCTGCTTGAATACCCAACAGTCCCTCTTGGTGTGGTTAGCTGGCTTTTTGGGGGTGCCGTGTATCTGGCATGAGCGGTCGAGTATTCGATCCAAATTGGACGGACCTGGAGTAGTTCTTTTGAATGGCTTTTTCCGTTGACCGGGTTTAGAGCCTCTGAATCCGGCATTGACTGCCGTATCTTCACTGTTGTCGCTGTTAATGCGGCGTTTGTTTTTGTTGCGACGCGGACTGCCATTGCAGTCCTTGATATCCGGACTGCCAGAATTTTTACTGAGGTTGTTGCTGCGTGCTAGCCAGCTGTCCTCACCCGCGCAGAAGTGGGTCATGAGTGATGTGAGGGCTGCCATGGATTTCGGCTTTTCCTGTCCCAGGTGCCGGGCAAGCCACTCGTCGCGGATGTTATGTTTGAAGGCCGCGAGGGCCTCCACATCCGGAAAATCGACGATTTGATTTTTCTTTGTTAAGAACCGTGTCCAGAATTGTCTGGCCGATTCGTCTGGCTGCTGAATTATATGGCTTAGGTCGTCAGCGTCTGGTGGTCGCATGTACGTGCCTTGGAAGTTATCGAGGAATGCGGCTTCCAGGACTTCCCAACTCCCAATTGACTCTGCTGGCAAGCTGTTAAGCCAATGTCGGGCTGGTCCTTTAAGCTTGAGTGGGAGATATTTGATGGCGTGGAGATCATCACCGCGGGCCATGTGGATATGAAGGAGATAGTCCTCGATCCAAACCGCGGGGTCTGTTGTGCCATCATAAAATTCAATGTTCACGGGTTTAAACCCTTCGGGGATTTGATGATCCATTACTTCATCTGTGAAGCATAGTGGGTGTGTGGCGCCTCTGTACTGGGCGATATCACGACGAAGTTCGAAAGAACTTTGTATATTTTGTTCGGCCCGGCCGGACTTACTGTGTCCGACGCGATGGTTGTTGTCGCGTATCATGGGGTGCCCACGCGATCCATAGATCGATCTTGATTGTCTTACCTTATCCTCCAATATATCTCGCAAGTCCGGAGCATTCCCTTGTGGCCTTGTGCTTTTCGAGTGATGCCGGGGTACGGTTCTGGTGGAGGGCCTAGAGGCCTCTCTGTCGCGGCCACGGGGTGGTCTGTCAGCCGTATTGTCTGTGGGTGATGCAGGTTCATATGCCTCCTCCTCTAATCGGGGGAGCAGCTTGTGTTTAGGGTAGCTTTTGGAGGGGCGGTCGAGCTCATGCTCTTCGGCCGTAAGGACTTCAGTCCATCTGTCGGCTAGCAGATCTTGATCAGCTCTAAGCTGCTGCTACTTTTTCTTGAGGCTGTTTGCCGTGGCCATGAGCCTGCGTTTAAAACACTCTTGTTCGACGGGATCCTCAGGCACGACGAATTCGTCGTCGTCGAGGCTTGCCTCATCTCCGGAGGGAGGCATGTAATCCTCTACTTCTTCGTCTGCTGCTTTCTCATGAGGGCTGGCGTCTCCGTCCTCCTGCGCTGAATCTTGCTGGAGGGGGTTGTCTTCGGCACTGTCTGGGGTGTTATTATCTCCGGTGCCGGAATCTCCATTCTTACTGTGGCGGGATTTAGAGCGGCGCCGCTGACGCCGGCGCTTGGGCTGTTTCTTGGAGGGGTCATCCTCCGTTGTTCCTTCGCCATTCCCATCCTTTGGGATATCCACCATGTATATGTCATATGATGAGGTGGCTTTCCAGTGCCCAGTAGGTGCTGGTTCTTGGTCGTCTCCGGCATCGTCAAAAATACCGTCGATGTCTTCGGAGTCGTAGTCTAGCATGTCGGTTAGATCGTCGACAGTGGCTACTAAGTGGGTGGTGGGTGGGCTTTGAATTTCTTCGTCGTCCGCGTCCCAACCGTCCTGACCGCAGTCCGGCCAGGGCTCTCCTGATAACGAGAGATATTTTAGCGAACTTAAGATGTCACCAAAAGGTGAGTGTTGAAAGATGTCCGCAGCGGTGAACTCCATGACCGGCGCCCAGTCGGATTTGATTGGAGGGGGCGCGGGAGGTTTGGAGTCCGGCGAGGAGTCCGGCACCTCGGAGTCACGAGCTTCATGAGGGACAAGGTCAGTGTTCGGCTCTATCACCGTAGAGGTTGCAGCCCCCGAGGCGGTGTCTAGCCACCCGTCCTCGATCTGCGCACCCAGCTCCAAATTGAAGGTCGGAGTGGACTTGTGTGCGGCCTCCAGGTTACTGTCCGGCTGCAGAGATAAGTCATGCCCGTCGTGACAGTGCGGCGCGCTCAGCTGTGGCTCGAATCCATCGAAGATCAAGTCCCCGCGGATGTCAGCCGTGAAGTTCAAACTTCCAAATCTGACCTAACGGCCAGGGGCGTAGCTTTCGATCTGCTCCAGATGGCCAAGCGAATTGGCCCGCAGTGCAAAGCCGCCGAATACGAAGATCTGTCCGGGGAGGAAGGTCTCACCCTGGACTGCATCATTGTTGATGATCGGAGAAGCCATCGAGCCTATCGGCGACGACACGGAGGAACCCTCAATGAAAGCACCAATGTCGGTGTCAAAACCGGCGGATCTCTGGTAGGGGGTCCCGAACTGTGCGTCTAGGCGGATGGTAACAGGAGACAAGGAACACGATGTTTTACCCAGGTTCGGGCCCTCTTGATGGAGGTAAAACCCTACGTCCTGCTTGATTGATATTGATGATGTGGGTATTACAAGAGTAGATCTACCACGAGATCAAGGAGGCTAAACCCTAGAAGCTAGCCTATGGTATGATTGTTGTTCGTCCTATGGACTAAAGCCATCTGGTTTATATAGACACCGGCGAGGGCTAGGGTTACACAGAGTCGGTTACAATGGTAGGAGATCTACATATCCGTATTGCCAAGCTTGCCTTCCACACCAAGGAAAGTCCCATCCGGACACGGGACGAAGTCTTCAATCTTGTATCTTCATAGTCTTGGAGTCCGGCCGATGATGATAGTTCGGCTATCCGGACACCCCCTAGTCCAGGACTCCCTCACCTACTCCTGCTTGATTAATATTGATGATATGGGTAGTACAAGAGTAGATCTACCACGAGATCGGAGTGGCTAAACCCTAGTATCTAGCCTATGGTATGATTGTTGTTTGTCCTACGGACTAAAACTCTCCGGTTTATATAGACACCGGAGAGGGCTAGGTGAAAGAACATGCGGTGCCCCCATGTTTGGTTTTGTTAATTGATGACAATCTCTATGGACTAATGGTTGTCTTGAGTTATATTTGAAGGATCTGTCCATTAGGCTTTTCTTGAAGTCCATGTGTGGTTTCAAGGAGTTTATGAGTTGACCAAGGTGCTATTAAGGAATTATCCAAAGAATGGTCATGTGAGTGCTGAGCTTATTGCAAGCATGTCTTGAAGAAGAAGATTGTGTGATCATTCATGTTTACCCTCAAGACATCATCCAAATGAAGAGAGTTGGAAAGATTCAAGGTTGATCAAGACTAAGTCAAAGAGTAAATCAAGTTGATTAACACACAAAGCGTAGAATATGTACCGAGAGGGATCAAGCGACCCCATGGTATGGTAAGCACTATCAATTACACTTTGTGTACTAACCCATGATCTTCGTGAGAGTTCTTTGTGGGGTTAGATTATGGTGTGCAAGTTCAAGTGGAGCATCACGAAGAGATCAAATGCTTGAAGCTTGCTGTCCATTGTGGTGACAATGGACTTGTCAAGATGTGCGGAAGAGAGGCTCACCCACAAGAGTATGGGGGAGCAATCAACTAGTCTTCATCGAGCCATCGCAATCAAGAAAGGTGGTCCAACTTGAGGGAGTCAAGATCGTCATCATCTAGCTCAAGTGGACCATGTGCAAGGCAAAGGTTTGCCCTTGATAGGTTTTCAATTTTACCGGTCTCATGGTAGTTGTGGGAGACCGGGTTATAGGATCGTTTGCCGTACTATCAAGGGGGGCTCTCGATGAGTTGCTTGATCGTATCATTCATAGAGAGCTCAAACCATTGCATCCTTGCATCATCTTTTTGGTTCTTGTTTGGTTCTTCTCCTTGTGAGATTTGGAGCTTATGGTCATTTTTATGACAAGCTCGAGTTTATCGAAAACGGAGTTCTCATGCATCTTCTATGATGTTTTCGATGTTGGAGGGTATGCCGGTTCTTCTCGGTTGGAGGTTTAACTCCTTTGTTTTCTAAGCATACCTTCCCTGCCGGTTCTTCTCAATTGGAGGTTTCACTCCTTTGTTTCACTCCACAAGCGGTAGTACCGCTGTCCCACAGCGATAGTACTGCCCATGGCCATAAGCGGTAGTACGGCTCCGGTTCCGCGCTGGTACCGCCTCGATTCGAGACCGATGTTTTTCGTGTCGGGTTTTGCGGTACTAGGAGCGGTAGTACCGCTCCAAGCGGTAGTACCGCTCTTACTCCCGCGGTAGTACCGCTCTGAGGCCAGGGCCCTGTCTTCCTCGTCAGCGTGGTAGTACCGCTGGGTGGGAGCGGTAGTACCGCTCTCAACGGTAGTACCGCCCTGCCCTAGCGGTAGTACCGCTCTGTGCGGGGATGTACAGTGGGGTAACGGTTGGATTTTCCCCCTCCTATAAAAGGGGGTCTTCTTCCCCATTGAACCTTATCCTTTGAGCTCATGTTCTTCCCCCATTGTTGACCTTCTCCGAGCTTGCTATCTCTCAATCCCTCCATGGATTCTTGCTAGTTTTTGAGGGAAAAGAGAGAGGAGATCTAGATCCACGTTTCCACCAATCACTTTCTCCTCTATGTGAGGGGAACCCCTTGGATCTAGATCTTGGAGTTCTTGGTGTTCTCCTTCTTGTTCTTCCTCTCATTTTCCTCCCTAGCATTAGTTGCTTCGGTGGGATTTGGGAGAGAAAGACTTGGGCACTCCGTGTGCTCTTGCTATTGCATTTGGTGCATCGATTTGAGTTCTCCATGGTGATACGTGGAAGTGAAGTTTGAGAAGCTTATTACTCTTAGGTGTTTGGGCACCCTAGAGCTTGTTCCTCTTGGGTGCCTTGGTGCCCTAGACGGTTGGTGGTGTTCGGAGCTCAATCATTGTGGTGTAAAGCTCCGGGCAAGCGTCGGGGGTCTCCAATTAGGTTGTGGAGATCGCCCCGAGCAATTTGACGGGTACCGGTGACCGCCCCCAAGGGTTGCCAAAGTGTACGGGTTCGGTGACCACCCCCAAGGGTCGCCATTTGTACGGGTTCGGTGACCGCCCTCAAGGGTCCCTTAGTGGATTCACGGCATCTTGCATTGTGCGAGGGCGTGAGGATATTACGGTGGCCCTAGTGGCTTCTTGGGGAGCATTGTGCCTCCACACCGCTCCAAACGGAGATTAGCATCCGCAAGGGTGTGAACTTCGGGATACATCATCGTCTCCGCGTGCCTCGGTTATCTCTTACCCGAGCCCCTTTACTTATGCACTTTACTTTGTGATAGCCATATTCTTCTTTGTCATATATCTTGCTATCACATAGTTGCTTATCTTGCTTAGCATAAGTTGTTGGTGCACATAGGTGAGCCTAGTTGTTGTAGGTTTTGTGCTTGACAAATTAACCGCTAGGTTTATTCCGCATTTGTTCAAGCCTAAACCGTAATTATTTTAAAGCGCCTATTCACCCCCCCTCTAGGCGACATCCACGATCTTTCACTAGGGTTACACAGAGTCGGTTACAATGGGAGGAGATCTTCATATCGTATCGCCAAGCTTGCCTTCCACGCCAAGGAAAGTCCCATCCGGACACGGGACGGAGTCTTCAATCTTGTATCTTCATAGTCCGGGAGTCCGGCCAAAGGTCTTAGTCCGGCCATCCGGACACCCCCTAATCCAGGACTCCCTCACTTCTCAACCTTATCGGTATCTTGACTAACATTTGCTTGAAATTTTTGCCACCATCCTAACCGAGCTCCTCCATAAGCCTCTTATTTGTAGGTGTGAGAAACAAACCCGGTTCCAATTCCCCTATTGTGGCAATACATCGCATGACACTTGTTACATCCTCAATCCTCGGAAAAGGTAACTTTGGTATTGTTCTCTCATTTTCCTACTCACGCCACTTGGTTATGATGGATAGGACAAGTTTGTCGGCAAACCCGCTCTTCAAGGAGCAAGGCGTTGATCCCGACTACGTCACCAAGGGCCACTTCTTCATCGCACAACGAGCTCTCCATAAAGAAAGTGAGGCCTTGGGTGAACGCCTTGACCAACTCGCCGCCGACCTTCGTCAATCGGAAGCACGGAATCGCGACTACATCGACGACAAGTTCACCACACAAATGGAAGAACTCCGCAACATGATCGTGCGACGCCCGTCTTCCTCCTCATCATCAACAAGACGGCGCCACTCAAGCCACCACTCAAGTCGGCCATCTTCGGCCTACTCATCTTATGATACAAGTCCTCCCCGAGGTCGAGTACCTCGATGGGATGTTCCCCAAGATCGCCAAGCTCAAGAAAATCCATTCCATGTCAATGGCTTACAAGACCAAGTTCGAGCATGTGAAAGGGTGTGAGACCAAGCACAAGAAGCAATGGAGCAAGAGAAAATACCTCCACAAGCGCCATGTCAAGTAGCTCAAGAAGATGATGCCATCCGTCAAGCACAAGCACTCGAAGCACAACAAGCACTACGCGAGGCCACTAGAGCCGTTGAAGAGCGCAACTGCCAAGTGCGAGAATAAGAGGAAGCTCTTTGTCGCGAGATACAAGAAGAAGCCGCCCTACGTGAAGAGCAACAAGAAAGGCGCAACCAAGCGCATATTCCCTGTCCTCCTCCAAGACAAGAGCAACACCAAGCGGAACAAGTGCTTCAAGACCCTCCTCCACGCCAAGAGCAACATCGCGAGGAACGAGCATTTGAGGACCTTCCTCCATGGCAAGAGCGCTATCAAAACTGTACCATGATGACGAACTCCGCTACGGCAAGCTCAAGTTCACCATGCCCAAGTTCTCCGGAAGCAATGATCCCGAAGAGTATCTCTCATGGGCCTTGAAGGTGGACAAGATTTTCCGCCTTCACAACTACGACATGGAAAAGAAGATCGCCATGGCCTCCCTCAAGTTCCAAGACTACGTCCTCATTTGGTGGGAACAAGTGATCGAGCAACGCCATACAAGAGGCGAACCACCAATCACAACTTGGGAAGAAATGAAGGAAGTCATGAGAGCCCGCTTCGTGCCTACTCACTACACCCGTGATCTCTTCAACAAGTTGCAACTCCTCAAGCAAGGCACGAAGACGGTGGAAGAATACTACCAAGAAATGGAGATTGCCATGATACGCGCCAATGTCAAGGAAGACGACGAGCAAACAATGGCATGCTTCTTGAACGGCCTCAACCACCCAATCAAGCGGATCACCGACTTCCAACCATACTCAAACCTTCTTGAGCTAGTTCATCAAGTGACCAAGGCCGAGCGACAAGTACAAGATGACTTCAAATACGCCAAGTACTCGTCCAAGACATACGCCTCCTACTCTCAAGCTCCTGCGACTTCGGCACCTCCTACCTCAACTAGAGCATCACCAAGTACTGGCGACAAGTCAAGTTCCAAGCAAGTGGCGCCTTCCTTAACTTATCCTCCGGCAAGCACCTACAAATCCAAGACTCCTTCATCTTTGGTGTCTACCGATGATCCCGTCAAGACAAGTTCATTCAAGTGCTTCACATGTGGCGGACGAGGACACAAGTCCTTCCAATGCACCAACAAGCGAACAATGATCTTCAATGATGACGGCACATACGACTCGATGAGTGAAGAAGAAATGGAAGCCATTGAGCACGTGGCCATGTACCGGCGCATGAACGAAGATGAAGATGATGAAGTCTTTTGTGACAACGATTCAAGTCCCTCTCTCGTGGTCTCCAAGGTCTTGACGCTCCAACACCACCAAGACGAAGACCAACGGTTCCACATCTTCCACACCAAGGCCAGCATCAATGGGCGCTCCGTCAAGGTCATCATCAACGGAGGTAGTTGTCACAATGGCAAGTGAAGTGCTATATTCCAAGCTGCAATTGGTCAAGAAGAAGCACACTCGTCCCTACATGGTGCAATGGCTAAGCGACTCTGGCACTATTCAAGTGGAGCACACGGTGCAAGTTTCTTTCAAGATCGGCGCCTACGAGGACACCCTAGAGCGTGATGTGGTTCCTATGTCCGTGTGCCACCTTCTTTTGGGCAGACCTTGGCAATTCGACCGTGGTGTCATCCACAACGGACGAACCAACCACTATAGCTTCAAGATGAAAGGCAAGGAGTATGTGCTTCGACCAATGTCACCAAGCCAAGTGATCGCCGACAAGCAAGCTTCCACTCATCATGGAGATACTAGTGAGAGAGTGCACTACCAAAAAGAAAGTGAGAACCACAAGCCGAAATTGAGCGCCTCTTCGCTAAGAGAGAAAAACTTAGTCCTCCTAGCCACAAAAATAGAGATGAGAGAAGTGTGTGAGAATCCATTGAGTGTCATCCACTTTGTCCTCCTATGCAAAGATGAGGTGACCAAAACTAACAATCATAATCCTCTTCCTCCAGTGTTTTCCAACTTGTTCCAGGAATTCGAGGACGTGTTTCCCAATGAGCTACCTCCCGGTCTCCCTCCTCTACGTGGCATTGAACATAGGATCGATCTCATCCCTGGCGCACCTCTTCCAAACAAGGCTCCCTACCGTGTCAACCCCGAAGAAACTAAGGAGATCCAATGGCAAGTACAACAACTCATCGACAACGGACATGTACGTGAAAGCTTAAGCCCATGTGTTGTTCCAATTATACTTGTGCCCAAGCAAGATGGTAGTTTTTGCATGTGCTCAGATTGTAGGCCGATCAATGCTATCACCATTCGTTATAGGCATCCCATTCCTCACCTAGATGATATGCTAGATGAACTTAGCGGCGCCACCATTTTCTCAAAAATTGATCTTAAAAGTGGCTATTATCAAATCCGCATACAAGAAGGTGATGAATGGAAAACAACTTTCAAAACAAAATTTGGCTTGTACGAGTGGTTGGTTATGCCTATGGGTTTATCGGAAGTTCCCGGTACTTTCACATGTCTTATGCATTTTGTTCTTCGTCCTTACATTGGAGTGTTTGTTGTGGTTTACTTCGATGACATTCTTGTTTTTAGCAAATCCATGAAAGAGCATCTAAGTCATGTTAGGGATGTTTTGCAAACTCTTCGCAAGGAATGTCTTTATGCCAACATGAAAAAGTGCACATTTGGTGTTGACAAGCTTGTTTTCTTGGGTTTTGCTATTTCTTCCTAGGGTGTCCATGTTGATGAATCTAAAATGGAATCAATTAAAACTTGGCCCCAACCCACCAATTTTTGCCACAAGTGCATAGCTTTCTTGGCCTTGTGGGTTCCTATCGTCGCTTTGTGAAAGATTTTAGCACCACCGCCGCACCTTTGCATGCCTTGAGTAAGAAAAATGCTCCTTTTGTTTGGGGACCTTTGCAATCTACCGCTTTTGATGAGCTCAAATCCTTGCTTACTCATGCTCCGATTCTTGCTTTACCCAACTTTGACAAAACTTTTGAGGTTCATTGTGATGCAAGTGGTACCGGAATTGGTGGAGTTTTGATGCAAGAAAAACAAGCTATTGCATATTTTAGTGAAAAACTATCTGGTGCTCAACTCAATTACCCCAACTATGACAAAGAATTGTATGCTTTAGTGCGTGTGTTGCATGTATGGGAGCATTACCTTAGACCGCATGAGTTTGTCATACATACCGATCATGAAACACTTAAATACCTTAAAGGTCAAACAAAGTTGAATAAACGACATGCTAAATGTAGTGAATTCATTGAATCCTTTCCCTATGTGATCAGGTACATTAAGGGCAAAGAAAATGTTGTGGCGGATGCCCTTTCCTGCAAATGCATGTTACTTACTCAACTTGAATTGAATGTAGTTGGATTTGATCATATCAAAGATTTTTATGAGCGTGATGTGACTTTTGCTAATCCTTATGCTAAGTGTGTGACGCATACTTCTTGGGAACGATATTATATCAAAGATGGTTACCTTATGAGAGCTAACAAACTATGCATTCCCGAGTCTTCTCTTCGTTTGTTACTTTTGCAAGAGGCTCATGGAGGTGGACTCATGGGACACTTTGGGTGCAACAAGACTTTTGCCACGCTTTGTAAGAACTATTATTGGCCCAAGATGTTTCGCGATGTCGCCCACTTCACCAACCAGTGCTCTACATGTTGCAAAGCTAAGTCACAATCTCAATCCCATGGTTTACATATGCCTTTACCTATTCCACATCAACCTTGGGAAGACATTAGCATGGATTTTGTGCTTGGATTACCTAGGACTCAAAATGGCAAAGACTCCATTTTTGTTGTTGTGGACCGGTTCTCTAAAATGGCTCATTTTATCCCATGCAATAAGATAGGCGATGCTTCACATGCTGACAATTTTTTTGTAGGGAAATCTTGAGGTTGCACGGTGTGCCAAAGACAATTGTGTCGGATCGAGACGTCAAGTTCTTAAGCTACTTTTGGAAGACGCTATGCGCCAAGCTCGGAATCAAGCTACTCTTGTCCACGGCATACCACCCTCAAACCGATGGCCAAACAGAAGTCACCAACTGGACGCTTGCAACTCTCCTACGCGTGTTGATAAAGAAGAACATCAAGGAGTGGGAGGAGTGCCTACCCATCACCGAGTACGCCTACAACCGCGCAAGACACTCTACAGCCAGCAAATCCCCCTTTGAGGTTGTCTACGGTTTCAACCCTTTGTCTCCATTGGACATCCTTCCTCTACCGCTTCAAGAACGAGCAAACAAGGACGATAGTGCAAGAGCCGCCTACCTCAAGAAGATGCATGAAGAAACACATTCCACGATCGAGCGCCAAGTACAACGACTCACCACCAAGATCAACATCAACAAGTCTCCGATGGTGTTCCAACTAGGTGATCAAGTATGGATACATCTCCGCAAAGACCGCTTCCCCAAGGAACGCAAGTCCAAGCTACTCCCGAGAGCCGACGGACCATTCAAGGTGCTCACATGATACAACGAAAATGCCTACAAGGTCGACATCCCACGTGACAAGTACAACATTAGCGACATCTTCAACGTCAAAGACTTGGCCAAGTACCATGGTGATGAAGAGCATGATCCGTGGACGGATCTCTCCCAAGGGGGGGAGATGATGCGGAGCATCCCTAGACTACCTGCATGCGTCATCGAGAACAAGGTTGACTCTCTCCTCTTCGAGTTTCGTTCGGTTTCACATGAGAATTGGATTCTACCTCAAAGAGACTCACTATGCATTCTTAGGCACCAAGAAGACGATCATGAGAAGGAGAAGATGGAGACTCGAGCATCCACGGAGCAAGGGAGAGGAGACGAGAACAAGAAGAATGAAGGGGAGAAGCTCCTGGACACCCTAGGTGCCCGGACTCAAGGACATGGGGAGGCCCGAACCCCCTGGACACCCCAGGTGCCCGGCCTCTGCCTGGGTTGCACCCCAGCCGGCCCCGGGCGCCCGGACCCCCACCTTGGCCTCGCCCAGCCCGTCCCGGGTGCCCGACCAACTGGCCCCGGGTGCCCGGCCTGCCACCTCGGCCGCGCCCAGCTCCACCCCGGGTGCCCGGGCCATCAACCTGGGTGCCCGGCCTGCCCCGCCCAGCCATCTGCGGCCGCCCGGGTACCCGGGCCTTGGATCCCCGGGTGCCCAGTCCTCCATCAGCCGGCGCCCCTGACCGGTCCGGGTGCCCAGCCGATTTGACCTCGGGTGCCCAGACTCCCATGGAACAGCCCATGTACTTTTGGCCTTTTGGCCTTTGTACCCCTCTCTCCCTCTTGTTGCGTCCCTAGCCTTTATATACTCATCTCCTAGCTCATTTGGAAGGTTAGCAAAGTATTTTAGATCACCAAAGAGAGCTTTGCTCCTTGTATCCCCTCCTCTTTGGAGATCAAGCCCCCACCTAGGGAAGAATACTTTGGATTGTCAAGGCCTCCTCTTGGAGAAGATCATCATGAAGACCTCACCTAGTGGGAAGAACTTACCTAGTGCTATTTTCCTTGAATTGTTCATGTAATCTTGTGGATATCAAGTATGCTACTCTAGTGGATGTGATATTTGGGTTTGTTTGAGTGTTTTGTGCCTTGTGTTCTTGGGTGTTCTTCCTCCTTTTCCCCCTCCAAGTGTGAAAAGATCCCCTCTAGGGTTTCACCCTACAACAGAAGGCCAAGAGGATCAACAGCCCGACCTCACTACCCGAGGACCCCAGGTCACCTCTAAAGGAAATATGCCCTAGAGGCAATAATAAAGTTATTATTTATTTCCTTATTTCATGATAAATGTTTATTATTCATGCTAGAATTGTATTAACCGGAAACATAATACATGAGTGAATACATAGACAAACATAGTGTCGCTAGTATGCCTCTACTTGACTAGCTCGTTAATCAAAGATGGTTAAGTTTCCCAACCATAGACATGAGTTGTCACTTGATTAACGGGATCACATCATTAGGAGAATGATGTGATTGACTTGACCCATTCCGTTAGCTTAGCACTTGATCGTTTAGTATGTTGCTATTGCTTTCTTCATGACTTATACATGTTCCTATGACTATGAGATTACGCAATTCCTATTTACCGGAGGAACACTTTGTGTGCTACCAAACTTCACAACGTAACTGGGTGATTATAAAGGTGCTCTACAGGTCTCTCTAAAGGTACTTGTTGAGTTGGCGTATTTTGAGATTAGGATTTGTCACTCCGATTGTCGGAAAGGTATCTCTGGGCCATCTCAGTAATGCACATCACAAGCCTTGCAAGCAATGTGGCTAATGAGTTAGTTGCGGGATGAAGCATTACATAACAAGTAAAGCGACTTGCCAGTAACGAGATTGAACTAGGTATTGAGATACCAACGATCGAATCTCGGGCAAATAACATACTGATGACAAAGGGAACAACGTATGTTGTTATGCAGTTTGACCAATAAAGATCTTCGTAGAATATGTGGGAGCCAATATGAGCATCCAGGTTCCGCTATTGGTTATTGACCGGAGATGTGTCTCGGTCATGTCTACATAGTTCTCGAACCCGTAGGGTCTGCACGCTTAACGTTTGGTGATGATTTATATTATGAGTTATGTGTTTTGATGTACAAAAGGTAGTTCGGAGTCCCGGATGAGATCGGGGACATGACGAGCAGTCTCGAAATAGTTGATACGTAAAGATCAATATATTGGACGACTATATTCGGACATCGAAAAGGTTCCGAGTGATTCGGGTATTTATCGGAGTACCGGAGAGTTACGGGAATTCGCTGGGGAGTATATGGGACTTATTGGGCTTTAGGGGAAAGAGAGAGGGGAGGCTACGCGTCCCCCCAAGGCCTAGTCTGAATTGGACTAAGGGGAGGGGCTGCGCCTCCTCCTTCCTTGTCTTCTCTTTTCCCTTTCCTTGACTCCTACTCCTACTACTTGGAAGGGGGGGAATCCTACTCCCGGTGGGAGTAGGACTCCTCCAGGGCGCGCCATAGGAGGGCCGACCCTCCCCCCTCCTCCACTCCTTTATATACGGGGGTAGGGGCACCTCTAGACACACAAGTTGATCTGTTGATCTCTCCCAGCCGTGTGCGGTGCCCCCTCCACCATATTCCACCTCGGTAATATCGTAGCGGTGCTTAGGCGAAGCCCTGCGTCGGTAGCATCATCAACACCATCATCATGCCGTCGTGCTGACGGAACTCTCCCGCAAAGCTCTGCTGGATCGGAGTTCGTGGGACGTCATCGAGCTGAACGTGTGCTGAACTTGGAGGTGCCGTGCGTTCGGTACTTGGATCGGTCGGATCGTGAAGACGTACGACTACATCAACCGCGTTGTGCTAATGCTTCCGCTTATGGTCTAGAGGGTACATGGACAACACTCTCCCCTCTCGTTGCTATGCATCACCATGATCTTGCGTGTGCGTAGGAGTTTTTTTGAAATTACTACGTTCCCCTACAGTGGCATCTGAGCCAGGTTTATGCGTAGATGTTATACGCATGAGTAGAACACAAGTGAGTTGTGGGCCATACAAGTCATACTTCTTACCAGCACATGTCATACTTTGGTTCGGCGGTATTGTTGGATGAAGCGGCCCAGACCGACATTACGCGTACGCTTATGCGAGACTGGTTCTACCGACGTGCTTTGCACATAGGTGGCTGGTAGGTGTCAGTTTCTCCAACTTTAATTGAACCGAGTGTGGCTACGCCCGGTCCTTGAGAAGGTTAAAACAACACTAACTTGACGAAATATCATTGTGGTTTTGATGCGTAGGTAAGAACGGTTCTTGCTCAGCCCGTAGCGGCCACGTAAAACTTGCAACAACAAAGTAGAGGACGTCTAACTTGTTTTTGCAGGGCATGATGTGATGTGATATGGTCAAGACATGATGCTAAATTTTATTGTATGAGATGATCATGTTTTGTAACAGAGTTATCGGCAACTGACGGGAGCCATATGGTTGTCGCTTTATTGTATGCAATGCAATCGCCCTGTAATTGCTTTACTTTATCACTAAGCGGTAGTGATAGTCGTAGAAGCAATAGTTGGCGAGACGACAATGATGCTACGATGGAGATCAAGGTGTCGCGCCGGTGACGATGGTGATCATGACGGTGCTTCGGAGATGGAGATCACAAGCACAAGATGATGATGGCCATATCATATTACTTATATTGATTGCATGTGATGTTTATCCTTTATGCATCTTATTTTGCTTTGATTGACGGTAACATTATAAGATGATCTCTCACTAAATTTCAAGATAAAAGTGTTCTCCCTGAGTATGCACTGTTGCCAAAGTTCATCGTGCCGAGACACCACGTGATGATCGGGAGTGATAAGCTCTACGTTCATCTACAACGGGTGCAAGCCAGTTTTGCACACGCAGAATACTCGGGTTAAACTTGATGAGCCTAGCATATGCAGATATGGCATCGGAACACTGAGACCGAAAGGTCGAGCGTGAATCATATAGTAGATATGATCAACATAGTGATGTTCACCATTGAAAACTACTCCATCTCACGTGATGATCGGACATGGTTTAGTTGATTTGGATCACGTGATCACTTAGATGATTAGAGAGATGTCTATCTAAGTGGGAGTTCTTAAGTAATATGATTAATTGAACTTTAATTTATCATGAACTTAGTCCTGATAGTATTTTGCAAATAGTGTTGTAGATCAATAGCTCGCGTTGTTGCTTCCCTATGTTTTATATGTGTTCCTAGAGAAAACTAAGTTGAAAAATGATAGTAGCAATGATGCGGACTGGGTCCGTGATCTGAGGTTTATCCTCATTGCTGCACAGAAGAATTATGTCCTTGATGCACCGCAAGGTGACAGACCTATTGCAGGAGCAGATGCAGATGTTATGAACATTTGGCTAGCTCAATATGATGACTGCTTGATAGTTTAGTGCACCATGCTTAACGTCTTAGAATTGGGACTTCAAAGACGTTTTGAATGTCATGGACCATATGAGATGTTCCAGGAGTTGAAGTTAAATTTCAAGCAAATACCCGAGTTGAGAGATATGAAGTCTCTAACAAGTTCTATAGCTAAAAGATGGAGGAGAATAGCTCAAGCAGTGAGCATGTGCTCAGATTGTCTGGGTACTACAATCGCCTGAATCAAGTGGGAGTTAATCTTCCAGATAAGATAGTGATTAACAGAGTTCTCTAGTCACCATCACCAAGTTTCTGGAACTTCATGATGAACTATAGTATGCAATGGATGATGAAAACGATTCCCGAGCTCTTCGTGATGTTGAAATCGACGAAGGTAGAAATCAAGAAAGAGCATCAAGTGTTGATGATTGACAAGAGCACTAGTTCCAAGAAAAGGGCAAAGGGAAAGAAAGGGAACTTCAAGCAGAATGGCAAGCAAGTTGTCACTCCGGTGAAGGAGCCCAAAGCTGGACCAAAGCCTGAAACTGAGTGCTTCTAGTGCAAAGGAAATGGTCACTAGAAGAGGAAATACCCTGAATATTTGGTAGATAAAAAGGATGGCAAAGTGAACAAGGGTATATTTGATATACATGTTATTGATGTGTACCTTACTAGTGTTTATAGTAATCCCTGGGTATTTGATACTTGTTCGGTTGCTAAGATTAGTAACTCGAAAAAGGAGATACAAAATAAACAGAAACTAGTTGAGGGTGAACTGACGATGTGTGTTGGAAGTGGTTCCAAGATTGATATGATCATCATCGCACACTCCCTATATTTTCGAGATTAGTGTTGAACCTAAATAAATGTTATTTGGTGTTTGCGTTGAGCATAAATATGATTAGATCATGTTTATTGCGATACGATTATTCATCTAAGATAGAGAATAAATTGTTATTCTGTTTACATGAATAAAACCTTCTATGGTCATACACACAATTTTGATGGTTTATTGAATCTTGATCATAGTGATACACATATTCATAATATTGATGCCAAAAGATGCAAAGTTGATAATGATAGTGCAACATATTTGTGGCACAATTGTTTGGGTCATATCGGTGTAAAGCGCATGAAGAAACTCCATAAAGATGGACTTTTGGAATCACTTGATTATGAATCATTTGATGCTTGCGAACCGTGCCTTATGGGCAAGATGACTAAAAATCCGTTTTCCAGAACAATGGAACGAGCTACTGACTTATTGGAAATAATACATACTGATGTATGTGATCCAATGAGTGTTGATGCTCATGGCGAGTATCGTTATTTTCTGACCTTCACATATGATTTGAGCAGATATGGGTATATCTACTTAATGAAACACAAGTCTGAAACATTTGAAAAGTTCAAAGAATTTCATAGTGAAGTGGAGAATCATTGTAACAAGAAAATAAAGTTTCTATGATCTAACCGTGGAGGAGAATATTTGAGTTACGAGTTTGACCTTCATATAAAACAATGTGGAATAGTTTCACAACTCAAGCCACCTGGAACACCACATCGTTTTGGTGTGTCCGAACATCGTAACCGCACTTCATTGGATATGGTGCGATCTATGATGTCTCTTATCGGTTTACCACTATCGTTTTGGGGTTATGCATTAGAGACAGTTGCATTCACTTTAAATAGGGCACGATCAAAATCTGTTGAGACGACACCTTATGAATTGTGGTTTGGCAAGAAACCAAAGTTGTCGTTTCTTAAAGTTTAGGGGCTGCGATGCTTATGTGAAAAAGTTTCAACCTGATAAGCTCGAACCCAAATCAGAGAAGTGTGTCTTCATTGAATACCCAAAGGAAACTGTTGGGTACACCTTCTATCATAGATCCGAAAGCAAGATATTCGTTGCTAAGATTGATCCTTTCTAGAGAAGGAGTTTCTCTCGAAAGAAGTGAGTGGGAGGAAAGTAGAGCTTGATAAGGTAATTGTACCTTCTCCCGAATTGGAAAGTAGTTCATCACAGAAATCAGTTCCAGTGATTCCTACACCAATTAGTGAGGAAGCTAATGATGATGATCATGAAACTTCAAATTAAGTTATTACAGAACCTCGTAGGTCTTCCAAAGTACAGTCCGCACCAGAGTGGTATGGTAATCCTGTTCTGGAAGTCATGTTACTAGACCATGATGAACCTACAAACTATGAGGAAGCGATGATGAGCCCAGATTCCGTGAAATGGCTTGAGGCCATGAAATCTGAGATGGGATCCATGTATGAGAACAAAGTATGGACTTTGGTGGAGTTGCCAATGATCGGCAAGCCATATTGTATAAATGGATCTTCAAGAGGAAGACAGACGCTGATAGTAGTGTTACTATCTACAAAGCTCGACTTGTCGCAAAAAGTTTTTCGACGAGTTCAAGGTGTTGAATACGATGAGATTTTCTCACTCGTATCGATGCTTAAGTCTGTCCGAATCATGTTAGCAATTGCCACATTTTATGAAATTTGGCAAATGGATGTCAAAACTGCATTCCTTAATGGATTTTTTAAAGAAGAGTTGTATATGATGCAACCAGAAGGTTTTGTCAATCCTAAAGGTGCTAACAAAGTGTGCAAGCTCCAGTGATCCATCCATGGACTGGTGCAAGCATCTCGGAGTTGGAATATACACTTTGATGAGTTGATCAAAGCATATAGTTTTATACAGACTTGCGGTGAAGCCTGTATTTACAGGAAAGTGAGTGGGAGCACTACAGCCTTTCTGAAAAGTATATGTGAATGACATATTGTTGATCAGAAATAATGTAGAATTTTCTGGAAAGCATAAAGGAGTGTTTGAAAGGAGTTTTTCAAAGAAAGACCTCGGTAAAACTGCTTACACATTGAGCATCAAGATCTATAGAGATAGATCAAGACGCTTGATAAGATTTTTCAATGAGTACATACCTTGATAAGATTTTGAAGTAGTTCAAAATAGAACAATCAAAGAAGGAGTTCTTGCCTGTGTTGCAAGGTGTGAAGTTGAGTAAGACTCAAAGCCCAACCACGACAGAAAATAGAAAGAGAATGAAAGTCATTCCCTATGCCATAGCCATAGATTCTATGAAGTATGCTATGCTATGTACCAGACCTGTTGTATACCTTGCTCTGAATTTGGCAAGGAGTACAATTTTGATCTAGGAGTAGATCACTAGACAGCGGTCAAAAATATCCTTAGAAAGGACCAAGGAAATGTTTCTCGAATATGGAGGTGATAAAAGAGTTCGTCATAAAGAGTTACATCGGTGCAAGCTTTTACACCAATCCAGATGACTCTAAGTCTCAATCTGGATACATATTGAAAGAGGGAGCAATTAGCTAGAGTAGCTCCGTGTAGAGCATTGTAGACATAGAATATTTGCCAAATACATACGGCTCTGAATGTGACAGACCCGTTGACTAAACTTCTCTCACGAGCAAAACATGATCACACCTTAGTACTCTTTGGGTGTTAATCACATATCAATGTGAACTAGATTATTGACTCTAGTAAACCTTTTGGGCGTTGGTCACATGACTATGTGAACTATGGGTGTTAATCACATGCAGATGTGAATATTAGTGTTAAATCACATGGTGATGTGAACTGGATTATTCACTCTAGTGCAAGTGGGAGACTGAAGGAAATATGCCCTAGAGGTAATAATAAAGTTATTATTTATTTCCTTATTTCATGATAAATGTTTATTATTCATGCTAGAATTGTATTAACCGGAAACATAATACATGTGTGAATACATAGACAAACATAGTGTCGCTAGTATACCTCTACTTGACTAGCTCGTTAATCAAAGATGGTTAAGTTTCCTAACCATAGACATGAGTTGTCATTTGATTAACGGGATCACATCATTTGGAGAATGATGTGATTGGCTTGACCCATTCCGTTAGCTTAGCACTTGATCGTTTAGTATGTTGCTATTGCTTTCTTCATGACTTATACATGTTCCTATGACTATGAGATTATGCAACTCCCGTTTACCGGAGGAACACTTTGTGTGCTACCAAACGTCACAACGTAACTGGGTGATTATAAAGGTGCTCTATAGGTGTCTCCGAAGGTACTTGTTGAGTTGGCGTATTTTGAGATTAGGATTTGTCACTCCGATTGTCGAAAGGTATCCCTGGGCCCTCTCGGTAATGCACATCACTATAAGCCTTGCAAGCAATGTGGCTAATGAGTTAGTTGCGGGGTGATGCATTACATAACGAGTAAAGAGACTTGCCGGTAACGAGATTGAACTAGGTATTGAGATACTAACGATCGAATCTCGGGCAAATAACATACCGATGACAAAGGGAACAACGTATGTTGTTATGCAGTTTGACCGATAAAGATCTTCGTAGAATATGTGGGAGCCAATATGAGCATCCAGGTTCCGCTGTTGGTTATTGACCGGAGATGTGTCTCGGTCATGTCTACATAGTTCTCGAACCCGTAGGGTCCGCATGCTTAACGTTCGGTGACGATTTATATTATGAGTTATGTGTTTTGATGTACCGAAGGTAGTTCAAAGTCCCAGATGAGATCGGGGACATGACGAGGAGTCTCAAAATGGTCGAGACGTAAATATTGATATATTGGACGACTATATTCGTACATCGGAAAGGTTCCGAGTGATTCGGGTATTTATCAGAGTATCGGAGAGTTACGGGAATTTGCCGAGGAGTATATGGGCCTGATTGGGCTTTAGGGGAAAGAGAGAGGGGAGGATGCGCGCCCCCCAAGGCCTAGTTCGAATTGGACTAAGGGGAGGGGCTGCGCCCCCTCCTTCCTTCTTTTCTCTTTTCCCTTTCCTTGGCTCCTACTCCTACTACTTAGAAGGGGGGAATCCTACTCCCGGTGGGAGTAGGACTCCTCCAGGGCGCGCCATAGGAGGGTCGGCCCTCCCCCCTCCTCCACTCCTTTATATACGGGGGCAGGGGGCACCTCTAGACACACAAGTTGATCTGTTGATCTCTCCCAGCCGTGTGCGGTGCCCCCTCCACCATATTCCACCTCGATAATATCGTAGCGGTGCTTAGGCGAAGCCCTGCGTCGGTAGCATCATCAACACCGTCATCACGCCATCGTGCTGATGGAACTCTCCCACAAGGCTCTGCTGGATCAGAGTTCGTGGGACGTCATCGAGCTGAACGTGTGCTGAACTCGGAGGTGCCGTACGTTCGGTACTTGGATTGGTCGGATCGTGAAGACATACGACAACATCCACCGCATTGTGCTAACGCTTCCGCTTATGGTCTACGAGGGTACATGGACAACACTCTCCCCTCTTGTTGCTATGCATCACCATGATCTTGCGTGTGCGTAGGAATTTTTTTTGAAATTACTACGTTCCCCTACAACCTTAGGTGGAGGAAATGCTGACTGCGACCACTTATAAGGTGCCAGAGAAAAAGGAGAAGACAAAGAGAAACCCCACGAGGGAAACCCGTGGGGGCCTCCTCTCACAAATTCCTCCGGACCCCAAGTCCGGAGATACCTATGCCCCCTCTAGGAAAGATGGCGAAGAAGAGGAAGAAGAGGAAGAAGAGGGGGAGGGCGACACTTCCCATCCCAGGAAAAGAGCCGCGCCAGCCGAAGCAGAGGGCGATAATCTTGCTCTGGCTCCTAAGAAAAGGAGTCGGGGCAAGTTGGTTGTGCCTGATGACAGCTTGGACTCTAAAGAGAAGTCCGCGTCCTCCGAGAGGATCCCAGAGAGAGTTTCCCAGGTCAAGCCCCACGCCGTGTGGTGAGTTTTCCGAATATTATCCGAGCGCCGGTCTACTCGACTTATTTCTAATGGTGTACACCTTTTCTTTTTGCTGCCCGCCACACGACATTCCCACTAATCAGATTTCAGAGGGCGCCTCTCTGCCGACAGATCTGGCGGAGAGTGGAGGCGCATCGCACTCTGCACCTCCCCCGGTCATCGGGGAGATCGGGGAGGTTGTCCCAAATGACCGACCCCCCCCCCCCCCGTGCCAAACATAGGGGCCAGTGGTGACATTGACGTGACCGAAACTAATTCTTCGGCCGTCGAAGACCAAGAGGGGAAGTTCGGGCAAACCGGACTTTCCCAGAAGACGATTGCGGAGCCTTCACGGCCTTCCGAAGCATCACAGCCACCCCCCTCTAAAGGGGGAGCGGGGACCTCGCCACCAGCGCCAAACACTAGGTACCAGACCGCGGTAGAGTGGCCGGACAAGATGGAGGAGGTTGTGAACGGGTCCTCCATAGTTGCGGAACACCATGCTCTGATGAGCGCGGTTTTACACAGCGTTCGGTCCGTTAACAGCAGTCTGAAAGTTGCTTTTGGTGTCCTCCTGACAGGCTTTGAGGAAAGTAGAGTAATGCTTTTTATATAAAAATATTTGATGGAGAAGATTTGAGTCGTCCGTATATGTAGCAGCCCCCGAGACTCTGGCAAGTTGTATAAAAACCTGGCAGAGGATAAAAAATCGTGAGGACAATAACCTAAGTATCATGTTTGCTTTATATTGCAGGCTTCGGCCATGGCCGCCGCAGCCAATGCCGCGGAGCTTGTTGGGATAAATCGGAAACTGAAAAGTTCCAAGGAGGAGCTGAACCTCGTCAACAAGCATTTTGATGAATCAAAAGGTTAGTCTATTCAAAACACAGTCTTTTGCTTGCTTTCGTGCTAAGAAGATTATTCAAGATTATCCCTAAATAAGAAAAATGATTGCAGTTGTTACCGCAAAGGTCGATGGCCTCAAGGCCGAGCTGCAGAAGGCCAAAACCGAGGCGGCCGAACAGAAGGCGGCCGCCGCACTCATGTTGGTGAAAACTGACAGTGAGAAGCATGAGGCCAGTGTGGCAGAAGTGCAACAAGAGCTCAAGGATGCCGTCACAAAATGTGAGGATCTTGAGCAGAAGAACAAGGAGCATGCTGCCGAGCTGGCCAAGGTGAAAACGGAGGTCCAGGAGGCATGGACAGAGGCGCGAGGTGCTCGAGAAGAGCTTTGGCAAGTGAAGCATATTGCAAATGGTAAGTAGTACTTACTGTAGAGTGTCTTCGGTGGCCAAAAGTTTGCCTTGCTTACCTAGGTGTGGTGTTTCGTAGGCGTCTTCACAGAGCTCCCGAGGAGTGGAGCTAATGCGTCGAGGTACTATGTGGCTCGGGAGGGTGATGCCAATCTAAGGCTGTTTTGGGTGCAATTCCAAGCGCCCGAGCACCCTCCCCTCCTTGTTAACCAAATGAAATAGTTGATGGAGCTGCACTGGATGGTGGAGCCAGCCATGAAGGACGTCTGTGTCCGGGTATGACTCTATGTAATGCCATCACTGGAGTTGACGTCGTGAAGCGCTCGGTGTGCATTGAGGGGGCTCAGATGGCCTTTTAAAAAACAATGGTGCACTGGCCGAAAATCAAACCCATCGAGATGGCCACCGGACCTCCTCCAACTGGAAAGGAGCATAGGCTCCTAGAGCAATACTTCTCCACCGTGATGGACGGTGCCCGGGCAGTAGAAGTGTTGTGTCCGAAGGATGTACTCCTGGAGTAATTATGCCTTGATGTACTAAACTATGATCAGACCTTTATGCTTTATTATGCGGTTGTTTTTTGTATGGTTTATCATACTTGTGTGTTTGCATATTTTAATTTTGACTCCTGTGCGGCCGTTTTGTCCTGAAAGTTACCAGTCGTCGGCTTCAGCCCCCATGTAGATGCTATGAGGGGTGTTCTGCCCTCCGTACTGTAACCCTTAGACGATGTCTCGATGCCCGGGGGCGGTAGTGTAGGAGGGGAACGAGGCAATCAGACTATGCGGCTTTATTACCTTCACTTAGCCATAGGAGCTTGACGGTGGGGGTTGGTGACCAGCTCCCAGTGTGGTGGGATGTTGGGAGAACCTTAGGGCCAAACATTGCCTACTTGATTTGTTCAAAGACGAATCCTTCGTATTACATGGCATAACCGCTAACAATTTTTGGTTTGAAGACCGGTCATCAGATCGCCGACCAGTTCTTGCCCATTACAATAGTCAGTTTTTGTCTTTCTCCACTGAGGTACTTAATCGAACTAGGCGGAAGTAGAATCGCAGTGGTTCTCCCTTTACCTTCTTAGCCGAACATGCGAAATATAAGAAGGCAAGCACATGAGTGGGGCAACCCAACTATTGACCCAAGACATAATTCAGAACTGGTGCTTATAATGCAATATTTGTGACACCGAACACAGTGAAAAAAGAAAAGGTGTCGGTCTTTGATGTATAGGGCTAGTGTCTAGACCGAGCTCCAGATGTAATAACCGGCATATAAATGAAATCCTAAGTGTATAACACTTGATTAAGGCAGGTTCGAAGAGCGAAAAGGAACAAACAGGGAAAATGCAGTATAAGGAACTGTAGGTGAACCGTAAGAAGGTTTGCTTTATTTCCAATAGGCTCATGATGTCTAGCCGTACAATTCATACTGCCGAACAAGACGTCAGAAAAAGATCAATTTACGGGTGAAAGGTTGACGTAGGGCATTGATGTGTGGGTTAACACCCGAATAGTTCCCTACTACACGTCTGCGCCTTTGCTTCTGCTGAGAGGGACAACTCTGTTGGGTGGTTGTCCCATGACGGCTCCTTGATAGGGAGTTCTCGAGAGTTTGCTATGTTGGTGGGGCTTGAAGCCAGATAGGTCCTAGATGGTACCTGCTCGCCGTCTAAAGATGTGTTGTCCCATAGTGCGGTCGAACCGAACTCTTGGTTGAGGCCCCATAGCTGCCCATGGTATTTTGAGAGTGAAGTTGTGATATTGAGGCACGTGATATGCTCCTATGGTGGGCGGGCCATGGGGGGGCATATTCCTATGCGCATCGAACGCAGGAAGGCCCCTTGGCCGGAGATGAGGCTCGTGCTCGCTTGTTCGCTTCACGCGCCTTGGAGGAGAGCAGACACTTCGGCCCTTTGTATTCAGCCGCCAAGGCCGCAGTGTGTTCCTCTGTCAGAAGCGAGCGCTCTGTTGCTATTTACTGTGATGATGCCTCTTGGTCCGGGCATCTTTAGTTTGAGGTAGGCATAGTGGGGGACGACGTTCAAACGAGCAAATGCCGTTCGGCCTAGGAGGGCGTGATAGCCGCTACGGAAGGGGGCGATATCGAAGATCAAGTCTTTGCTCCGGAAGTTATCTGGAGAGATGAATACTACTTCCAGGATGAGAGTGCCAGAGCAATGGGCTTCGATGCCGGGGATAACCCCCTTGAAGGTTGTGTTGCTTGGTTTGATCCTTGATGGGTCAATTCCCATTTTCTGAACTGTACCTTCATAGATCAGGTTAAGGCTGCTGCCTCTGTCCATTAGGACTCGAGTGAGGTTGTAGCCATTGATAATTGGGTCAAGGACCAAGGCCGCCAATCCTCGATGACGGGTACTGATCAGGTGGTCCTTGCGATGAAAGGTGATCGGACATGCTGACCATGGATTGAACTTCGGGGTGACAGGATCTAAGGCGTAGACATCCCGAAGGGTGTGTTTCCTTTCCTTCTTGGGTATGTGAGTGGCATAAATCATGTTCACTATTTTAACCTCATCGTCCTCGTTACAGGGACTTTTGCCCGCGTCTTCGAGTGTAGCCTTGCTGGCTTGCTTAATTACCCAACAATTACGGTTGTTGTGGTTGGCAGGTTTATCTGCCGTGCCATGTATCTGGCACGGCCTATACAAGATAACATCCAACTTGGAGGGTCCGTCTTGGTTTCCTTTAGAGGAATTTTTCCAGGGTCCGGACTTGGAATTGCGGAATCTGGCATTTACTACCGTATCGTCGGCCTCGACGCCATTATGTCAGTGTTTATTTTTATTATGCCTTGGATTTCCGTTGCCGTCCCGGACTTCTGAAGTGCCGGGGTCATCTGGGTTGGTGCTTCTACGAGCCAACCAGCTGTCTTCACCTGCACAGAAGCGGGTCATGGGGGAGGTAAGGGCCTCCATTGTCCTCGATTTGTCCTGGCCGAGCTGGCGGGGGAGCCATTCATCCCGGATACTATGTTTGAATGCGGCTATGGCTTCGGCGTCCGGGCAGTCGACTATTTGGTTCTTTTTGGTTAAAAACCTGTTCCAAAACTGCCGGGCCGACTCACCGGGCTGCTGGACCACATGACTCAGGTCATCGGCATTCGGAGGCCGAACGTAGGTGCCTTGGAAGTTGGCTCGGAAAGCATCCCCGAGCTCTTCCCAGCTCCCTATGGAGTCTCCAGGGAGGGTGTTCAGCCAATGTCGGGACGGTCCTTTAAGCTTTAGTGGCAGATATTTGATGGCGTGGAGGGCGTCTCCTCGTGCCATATGAATGTGGAGAAGAAAATCTTCAATCCACACGGCCGGATGTGTAGTTCCATCATATGGCTCGGTATTCACGGGTTTATGTTGGAGATATGCCCTGGAGGCAATCATGTATGATGATATTTCCTATGTGTTTATGAATAAAGATAATCCTTGGACATTATCAATGATGTGTATCAGCAAGTACGTGACTTGTTTGTGGGACTATGCATTGTATGATGACTGTCCTAAAAGGTCCCTAGTCGAAAGGGCTGTGTGGACGCGCAGCCGACTAGACTAGCATATGACACGGTCGATGGCTTGGTCTCACTAGCCATGGATTATTGGATGCTAACAGGATAATATGGACTTGGAAAGGTCTGGACAGATTCGACGTAGTCGGATCCGAGTCGAGATAAGGTCCAAGTCGGACAGACCAAACTATGAGATGTAGTGATATGTCATCTGTGAGTATCCAGTACAACATATGTTCTATGTCCTAAGACCTGAGCTGACGCATGTACTTGGGATGGTGACATACTTGCTTTGGGCCAACCAAACGCTACTCCGTAACTGGGTACAAAGGTAGGTTTCGGGTTTGTCTAGAACCATGCTGCGAGACGTGGTCGAGCAAGATGGATTTGCCCTCCGATCAGGAGAGATATACTCTGGGCCCCTCGTGTGATCCGACCAAGATAAGCATGGCCATGCGACATGGATTTTGAGATAATCCGGTTTGTGGTCGGCATCACTGGAACGAGAAAGAGGTCGGGCTAGCACAAGGATGACAGACCCGCCTTGAGCCCGACAACATATATCGTGTGGCAAAAGGAATGGAAATGTGATGTACAGGTTCGCCTAACCAGCTTCATAGTCTGCTTGGTGTTTGGCATGCCTTGCTAGATGCCGCTACCAACCATGCAGTTCGGAGGTGATCCGAACTGCGACCAAGCCGGCTTGAACCTAAGGGGTAGCGCGCTTAAGGGAAGGAACCTACGAGGTCGGATCCGAGGACACTGGTCGGATGTGATCCGAGCTGTATTCGCGTTGTGGCCGAGTAGACTTGTGGGCTTTAGGATCTGTGCAAGGCCCAAGAGTTGAGCCCGCGACAGATGCCTATATATAGTGGAGGCGCAACACACTCATGCAATAGATCGCTTCAGCACTGTCACTAGGGTTTGCATATGTTGCGAATAGACACCTCCACTCGCCGCCGGTTGTGTGATCGGACCTAGCAGTCCACCGCACGACGTTCCTCTTGCACGCGCGGATACTGTTAGAGGCGGTGCACTTGGGCCGCTCCGGCGAACCTGTACATGGGAACCGACGACTGGCTGTTTGAGGGATATCGGACGAGGAGGAGATGATCCACGCAGACGCGCTGCCCCAACTCTACTTCCACTGCACGACACTGTGCGTCTAGTTGTAATGAACTGTGATCCATCTCCCGTAGCATGTTCTTGGTTGTTCTGCGCGTAGGAAAATTTAATTTGTAGTCAACGCACCCTACCGTAGAACCCAACAGTTTAAACCTCTTTTTCGCCAATGGATCTTCTCGGACGATAAAATCCTTGGGCACAAGGCTAACCTCCTCCTCGAAGAGGGGCATATAATTGTTGTCTTCGGAATCATTGGGGTCCTTGGGAGTATGCTGGCCCTCATGCCCCTCTAAGCGATCATGTTAGTGCTTGATACATCTCCAACGTATCTATAATTTATGAAGCATTCATGCTATTTTATTATCTGTTTTGAATGATTACGGGCTTTATTATACACTTTTATGTTACTTTTGGGACTAACCTATTAACCGGAGGCCCATCCCATATTGTTGTTTTATTGCCTATTTCAGTATTCGAAGGAAAGGAATATCAAACGGAGTCCAAACGGAATGAAACCTTCGGAGCGTGATTTTTAGGAAGAATATGATCCGGGAGACTTGGAGTTCACGTCAGAAGATCATCGAGGAGGCCACGAGATAGGTGGGCGCGTCCACCCCCTGGGCGTGCCCTACCCTCTCGTGAGCCCCTCGAGGCTCCCCCGACTGACTTCTTTCACCTATATAAGCCTACATACCCTAAAAACATCGAATATCACAATAGATCGGGAGTTCCGCCGCCGCAAGCCTCTGTAGCCACCAAAAACCTCTTGGGAGTCTGTTCCGGCACCCTGCCGGAGGGGGAATCCCTCACCGGTGGCCATCTTCATCATCCCGGCGCTCTCCATGACGTGGAGGGAGTAGTTCACCCTCGGGGCTGAGGGTATGTACCAGTAGCTATGTGTTTGATCTCTTAATCTCTCTCTCTCTCTCTCTCTCATGTTCTCTCTATGGCACGATCTTGATGTATTGCGAGCTTTGTTATTATAGTTGGATGTTATGATGTTTCTCCCCCTCTACTCTCTTGTGATGAATTGAGTTTTCCTCTTGAAGTTATCTTATCAGATTGAGTCTTTAATGATTTGAGAACACTTGATGTATGTCTTGCCGTGATTATCTGTGGTGACAATGGGATATCATGTGCCACTTGATGTATGTTTTGGTGATCAACTTGTGGGTTCCGCCCATGAACCTATGCATAGGGGTTGGCACACGTTTTCTTCTTGACTCTCCGGTAGAAACTTTGGGGCACTCTTTGAAGTACTTTGTGTTGGTTGAATAGATGAATCTGAGATTGTGTGATGCATATCGTATAATCATGCCCACGGATACTTGAGGTGACAATGCAGTATCTAGGTGACATTAGGGTTTGGGTTGATTTGTGTCTTAAGGTGTTATTCTAGTATGAACTCTATGATGGATTGAGCGGAAAGAATAGCTTCATGTTATTTTACTACAAACTCTTGAATAGATAGAACATAAAGGATAACTTTGAGGTGGTTTCATACCCTACCATAATCTCTTATTTCGTTCTCCGCTATTAGTGTCTTTGGAGTGACTCTTTGTTGCATGTTGAGGGATTGTTATATGATCTATCTATGTTATTATTGTTGAGTGAACTTGGACTAGTGAAAGTATGAACCCTAGGCCTTGTTTCCTATCATTGCAATACCGTTTACGCTCACTTTTATCATTAGTTACCTTGCTATTTTTATAATTTCAGATTACAAATACCTTTATCTACCATCCATATTGCACTTGTATCTAGTGCACCTATACAATTTACCATTGTATTGGGTGTGTTGGGGACACAAGAGACTCTTTGTTATTTGGTTGCAGGGTTGTTTGAGAGAGACCATCTTCATCCTACGCCTCCCATGGATTGATAAACCTTAGGTCATCCACTTGAGGGAAATTTGCTACTGTCCTACAAACCTATGCACTTGCAGGCCCAACAACGTCTACAAGAAGAAGGTTGTGTAGTAGACATCAAGCTCTTGTCTGGCGCCGTTGCCCGCGAGGTGAGTGCTTGAAGGTATATCTTTAGATCTTGCAATCGAATCTTTTTGTTTCTTGTTTTATCACTAGTTTAGTTTATAAAAGAAAACTACCAAAAAAATGGAGTTAAGTTTGTCTCTTACGCTTCGTCTTTTTAATATCTTTCATGAGTATGTTGAAAAGGAAAATTGTGCTCAAGTGCTAGAAGAGGAAGTCTATAAAATGTTTGGTACTAAATCTTTGTATGATGAGCATGATTGCAATGTTGTTAGTATGAATTCCTTGAATATCCATGATGCTAATGATATGCAAAGCCACAAGCTTGGGGAAGCTATGTTTGATGAAGATGATATTTTTTGTCCCCCAAGTTTTGATGAGAATATTTATTATGATGAAAGCATGCCTCCTATTTATGATGATTATATTGATGAAAGTGGGTTTGGAAGAGTGTCAACTTTAGGAAGTAGTGATCCCACTATTTTGGAGGATGTTGAATCTTATTGTGATGAACATGAAAGTGGATTTGGAAGAGTGTCAACTTTATTTAGTGGTGATTCCACTATTTCGGAAGAGGTTCCAATTGATTATGAGAACAAAGTTGCTATCTATGATGATTATTGTGATGACTTGTATGCTATTAGGAATAATGATAACCATGAAACTTGTCATCATGATTTTAGTTTTCAATTGGATTATGCCTCACATGATAGTTATTTTGTTGAGTTTGCTCCCACTACTATTCATGAGAAGAAATTGTTTATGTGGAGAGTAGTAAATTTTCTATGCTTGTAGATCATGAAAAGAATGCATTAGCTGGTTATTTTGTTGAATTAATTCATGATGCTACTGAAAATTATTATGAGAGAGGAACATATGCTTGTAGGAATTTCAATAATATCAAGTTTCCTCTCTATGTGCTTAAAATCTTGAAGCTATGCTTGTTTTACCTTCCTATGCTAGTTGATTATTGTTCCCATAAGTTGTTTGATCACAAAATCCTTATGCATAGGAAGTGGGTTAGACTTAAATGTGCTAGTCATACGCTTCATGATGCCCCCGTTATGTTTCAATTCTTATCTTTTATGTGAGCATCATTGTCATCATCATGCCTAGCTAGAAAGGCATTAAAGAAAAGCGCTTGTTGGGAGACAACCCAATATTTACCCTTACTGTTTTTGTGTGTCCACATGATTATGCTACTGTAGTAATCATGTTTATAGCTTTTGTTTCAATAAAGTGCCAAGTAGAACCTTTGGGAAGACTTGGGTGAAGTCTATATGATCTTGCTATAAAAAACAGAAACTTTTGCGCTCACGAGATTAGCTGCCATTTTTTTCTGGAGAGTGATTTTAGGTTGATTATTTTTGAAGATGATTAATATAAGAATTCCTCAGGTCCAGCAATTTATGTCAGATTTTTTTAGTTCCAGAAGTATACGTTTGATACATATTACTACAGACTGTTCTGTTTTTGACAGATTCTGTTTTCTATGTGTTGTTGCTTATTTTGATGAATCTATGAGTAGTATCGGAAGGTATGAACCATAGAGAAGTTGTAATACAGTAGGTTTTAGACCAATATGAATTTAGAATGAGTTCATTACAGTACCTAAGTGGTGGTTTTATTTTCTTATACTAACGGAGCTTACGAGTTTTGTGTGGTTGAAGTTTTCAAGTTTTGGATGAAGTTTCGATGGACTACGGAATAAGGAGTGGCAAGAGCCTAAGCTTGGGGATGCCCAAGGAACCCCAAGGTAATATTCAAGGACGACCAAGAACCTAAGCTTGGGGATTCCCCGGGAAGGCATCCCCTCTTTCGTCTTCGTTCATCGGTAACTTTACTTGGAGCTATATTTTTATTCACCACATGATATGTGTTTTGCTTGGAGAGTCATTTTATTTTGTTAGTATTTGCTTGCTGTTATTTATAATAATGTTTTGCATCTTTAGTTTCAATAAAAAGTCAAGGATATCCTTTGCCATGCTTATTTTGCTAGTATACATGTTGCTGTTTGAAAACAGAAAGTTTACCGCTGTTGCAAAAATTCCATAGAAAAGTCAGAGAATGGTATAATATTGAAACTTTTTGCATATTGAGATATGATAAATTTATTACAGTGGGTATTTTCTCTCATAATTTTTGGAGTTAGGGAAGTATTGATACTCTTGCATTCTTTACAGACTGTACTGTTTTGGCAGATTGCTGTTATGTTTGCATTGTTTGCATATGTTTGCTTGTTTAATGATTCTATTTGAGGATAGGAGTATTAAATATGCAGAGGAATTTAGTATGCAATGTTGAATAATAATTTTAGTGATTTATTACAGTAGAAAATGATAAGGTTTTGCATTGGTTTATACTAACCTATCTCACGAGTTCTTGTTGAGTTTGTTGTGGATGAAGCTTTTTGATAAAAAGAGAAACCATGATATGAGAGGAATTAAGGAGACACAAAAGTTCAAGCTTGGGGATGCCCAAGGCACCCCAAGATAATATTTCAAGAAGTCTCAAGAATCTAAGCTTGGGGATGCCCTGTTAGGCATCCCACCTTTCTTCTTCAACAACTATCGGTTAGTATCGGTTGAGCCTAAGTTTTTGCTTCTTCACATGAGTTGTGCTATCCTTGCAATGTCATTTTATTTTGCTTTGCTTGCTGTTTGAATAAAATACCAAGATCTAAAATTCTTAAACGAGAGACAGTCTTCACTTAGTTACATAATTATTTAGCTACTCATTGATCTTCACTTATATCTTTTTGGAGTAGTTTGTCATTTACTCGTGTGCTTCACTTATATCCTATGAGTAAATGGTTGAATGAGTTGATTGTCATAAATATGAAATTATATATGTCTCGTTTGCTTATCCCATGGGGAGTAATGACTTCACATCTAAGAAGTAGAGGTTGTAAATTTATTGAAAGTTAGCAAGCATTGTATTGGTCATTTGAACAATTCATGAAAGAATATTGAAGGAAGAGAGATTTCACATATAAATATACTATCCTAGACACCTTTTATAATTGTGAGCACTCATTAAGTATGACATGCTAAAGAGTTGATGTTGGACAAGGAAGATAATGTAATGGGTTATGTTTTCTCACATCTCAGTTAAAGTATATTGTCATGGATCATTCAAACATGTTGAGCTTGCCTTTCCCCCTCATGCTAGCCAAAATTCCTTGCACCAAGTAGAGATACTACTTGTGCTTCCGAATATCCTTAAACCCAGTTTTTGCCATGAGAGTCCACCATACCTACCTATGGATTGAGTAAGATCCTTCAAGTAAGTTGTCATCGCTGCAAGCAATAAAAATTGCTTTTTAAATATGCATGACTTATTAGTGTGGAGAAAATAAGCTTTGTACGATCTTGTTATGGAAGCAATAAAAGCGACGGACTGCATAATAAAGGTCCATATACAAGTGGCAATATAAAGTGACGTTCTTTCGCATTAAGATTTTGTGTATCCAACCCTAAAAGCACATGACAACCTCTGCTTCCCTCTGCGAAGGGCCTATCTTTTACCTATGTCTTTTACTTTATGCTTGAGTCAAGGTGATCTTCACCTTTCCCTTTTTCATTTTATCCTTTGGCAAGCACTTTGTGTTGGGGTGATCCTAATATATATATACAATTGGATGTAAGTTAGCATGAACTATTATTGTTGACATCACCCAAAGGTGAATACGTTGGGAGGCAACACTATAAGCCCATATCTTTCTCAGTGTCCGATTAAAATTCCGTAACCATTAGTATTGCGTGAGTGTTACCAATTGTAGAAGACTATATGATAGTTGAGTATGTGGAGTTTGCTATTCCTCAAAAAAGATGAATTGTAATTGTTTGATGACTAAGAATGAAGTTTGCTAGTTTTCAAGAAAGTTTATGGTCTATGCTTTAACATGTGAATTGCTTGTTACTTGTTCCTGAGAAGTTTTATGAGATAAACTACTGTTATGACATATAATCATGCTAGAAAAGGTGATTGAAATTATCATTGATCAAACTTGTGCACCTTCTAGCATTCACACTTCATAAATTCTTTCTTTTATCATTACCTACTAGAGGACGAGTAGGAATTAAGCTTGGGGATGCTGATACGTCTCCAACGTATCTATAATTTATGAAGCATTCATGCTATTTTATTATCTGTTTTGAATGATTACGGGCTTTATTATATTACTTTTGGGACTAACCTATTAACCGGAGGCCCAACCCATATTGCTGTTTTATTGCCTGTTTCAGTATTTCGAAGGAAAGGAATATCAAATGGAGTCCAAACGGAATGAAACCTTGGGGAGCGTGATTTTTAGGAAGAATATGATCCGGGAGACTTGGAGTTCACGTCAGAAGATCATCGAGGAGGCCACGAGATAGGTGGGCACGCCCACCCCCTTGGGCACGCCCTACCCTCTCGTGGGCCCCTCGAGGCTCCCCCGACCGACTTCTTTCGCCTATATAAGCCTACGTACCCTAAAAACATCGAATATCACAATAGATTGGGAGTTCCGCCGCCGCAAGCCTCTGTAGCCACCAAAAACCTCTTGGGAGTCTGTTCCGGCACCCTGCCGGAGGGGGAATCCCTCACCGGTGGCCATCTTCATCATCCCGGCGCTCTCCATGACATGGAGGGAGTAGTTCACCCTCGGGGCTGAGGGTATGTACCAGTAGCTATGTGTTTGATCTCTTAATCTCTCTCTCTCTCTCTCTCTCATGTTCTCTCTATGGCACGATCTTGATGTATTGCGAGCTTTGTTATTATAGTTGGATGTTATGATGTTTCTCCCCCTCTACTCTCTTGTGATGAATTGAGTTTTCCTCTTGAAGTTATCTTATCGGATTGAGTCTTTATTGATTTGAGAATACTTGATGTATGTCTTGCCGTGATTATCTGTGGTGACAATGGGATATCATGTGCCACTTGATGTATGTTTTGGTGATCAACTTGCGGGTTCCGCCCATGAACCTATGCATAGGGGTTGGCACATGTTTTCGTCTTGACTCTCCGGTAGAAACTTTGGGGAACTCTTTGAAGTACTTTGTGTTGGTTGAATAGATGAATCTAAGATTGTGTGATGCATATCGTATAATCATGCCCACGGATACTTGAGGTGACAATGGAGTATCTAGGTGACATTAGGGTTTTGGTTGATTTGTGTCTTAAGGTGTTATTCTAGTATGAACTCTATGATGGATTGAGCGGAAATAATAGCTTCATGTTATTTTACTACGAACTCTTGAATAGATAGAACATAAAGGATAACTTTGAGGTGGTTTCGTACCCTACCATAATCTCTTCGTTCGTTCTCCGCTATTAGTGTCTTTGGAGTGACTCTTTGTTGCATGTTGAGGGATTGTTATATGATCTATCTATGTTATTATTGTTGAGAGAACTTGCACTAGTGAAAGTATGAACCCTAGGCTTTGTTTCCTATCATTGCAATACTGTTTACGCTCACTTTTATCATTAGTTACCTTGCTGTTTTTTATAATTTCAGATTACAAATACCTTTATCTACCATCCATATTGCACTTGTATCACCATCTCTTCGCCGAACTAGTGCACCTATACAATTTACCATTGTATTGGGTGTGTTGGGGACACAAGAGACTCTTTGTTATTTGGTTGCAGGGTTGTTTGAGAGAGACCATCTTCATCCTACGCCTCCCACGGATTGATAAACCTTAGGTCATCCACTTGAGGGAAATTTGCTACTGTCCTACAAACTTGTGCACTTGCAGGCCCAACAACGTTTACAAGAAGAAGATTGTGTAGTAGACATCAGTGTTCGGGGGCGGGGTCGCCGAGATCTTGCGCATTTTCTGTGGTGTCGCCTTCTGCGGTGCCCGTGTTGCTTTCCCTGCTACGTCACCCCTTGGAATGTCGGCGTTGCCGCTGGCGCTTGGGGGATCCTCTCTAGGGTTACCATGCCTTTTGGGGGTGCCGTCCCCATTGGCGCCATCACCGTCGTCCTTGGGGGTGTCCACCATGTAGATGTTGTAGGTGGATGTGGCCGTCTATCGGCCGGTGACGGGAGGGGCCATGGCCTCACCTTTGTCGTCCATGTCATCAGCCTCCTCGGAGGCATAGTCCAGCATGTTGGTTAAATCCTCGACCATGGCTATTAAGTGTGGGTTCTGGGTGGAACGTAAATTCCCTGTGGCCTACCTCAAGGCTCTGTTGAGCGTGAGCTGAGTACAGGCCATCGACAATAGTCATGGTCTGGATCCGGTCCAGCGCTTCGTTTAACAAAGCGGGGCTAATCGGATCAGTGGGAGATATTTCTTCGGAGCTGACCTCTGTTACGATGGTGTGGAGAGGTGTGAGTTCGGGCAGGGCAAGATCCTGGTCTTCGGACGTTGTATCTGTAACGAGTCCGTCTAGGGCTGTCTCCGAGTCTTCGGGCGCCAACCCGTTAGGGCTCAAAGTCGGATCCTCGATGGGAGGAACGGTCCATACGGAATTAATTTCTGATCTTTGGATGTAAGGGCCGCACCCAAGCTCGAAGCTGACAATGCGGTAAGGGCCAATCCGGAGATCAGGTCGGAAAGAGGCGACCAAGTTGAAGCTTCGGGGACCATGGTGGTTCCAGGCGAGGCCGAGAAATCGGTGAAGATCAGATCACCCCGAGCGTCGGTGATGTATTCGAAGTTACCAAATCTGATCTGATGCTCGGGGGCAAAGATGTTGACCGGGTTGAGATGACCGACCGAGTCGGCATGCAAGACAACGCTGCCAAACACGAAAAGTTGTCCTGGGACGAAGATGTCCCCAGTGCTAATGTTGTCTCTGATGATCAGGTGCATCATCGACCCTTTGACGATTCGACATCAGAACTCTCAATAAAAGCACCAATGTCGGTGTCAAAACCGGCGGATCTCGGGTAGGGGGTCCCTTACTATGGACCTTGGATCGATGGGGAACAGTGGACGTGGGACACGATGTTTACCCATGTTCGGGCCCCCTCTAAGAGGTAAAACCATATGTCCTGCTTGATTACATTGCTTGTGTATAAGGGGATTACAGAGTAGATCTACCACGAGATCAGACGAACTAAACCCTAGCTAGTAGGATGGTGATTGTTCTTAGCCTCTACGGGCCAAGCTCCCTGGTTTATATAGACACCAGGGGTATTAGGGTTTACAAATAGTTGGTTACACGAAGAAACATGGGATCTTCCATCTTGACTTGGGGTACACTCTAAGGCACAAAACGTCTTTGCTTCGGATACGGTGCGGCATAGCAGTCCGGCCCATAAGAGATAGGCCGGCCTCCCAAGGACCCCCTAATCCAGGACTCCCTCACCATCCTCCTATGAATTTTACTCCATAAACGGTCTTAAGATGTTTAAAAGCACCATGTTTTGAAACACCCACATCAGATGGCATTCCCAAGATATTTTTCATTCAACTGCTAATTAGGAACATTTAAGATGTGTTTGATAACACCTCTTACCTCCTTTGGACACCTCTTACTAAAAAAGATAGATGACTTCTCCTTGTGTATCTTCTGTGTTGAAGCCTTTGCATAAGTTTCCAAAAGCCGAGACACTTCTTTAGCCCCCTCGCTATTTCATTTTTTGCTTTTTCTTTTCGCTGTTTGCGTTTTTTGTTTGCAAAGTTAGCTTTCAAAAACTCAATGCTTTGCTCCTTTTTTGCCCTCGGATTTTGTTCGCATTCTTGTTTATATTTCAGAGAAGTTGATCTACACCGGACAACGATGCAATCTTAAGGAACAGAAGTGTGTACATTCATGACCGTGAAGGTATGTCATACGACTTCTGTCTTTTGCACTCAAATTACTTAGAATAGTTGTAGTAGTAGTATGTGTGATGTGTTCAAGTGAAAGTAAGTCTTGATAGTTAAATGGAATATTTTGTTCTACTAGCTGAAATAGTTTAGTAGCCTTTGTTCTGTTTAATCTAGATAACCAAGACTTACCATGGGATTATTTTTAAAGAAAGTGGTGTTAACAAAGAATGACCATGCACAAAAGAAAGACTTAGGTGTTGAGAAAACTTGTAGAGAACATGATGTTAGAGACACTCAACACCATAGTGTTAGTTTTAATAGACTCAATAACACTTGTGGATTAAATTGTCTAGAGGAACTTAGTTGAAAGGTGAATGAGATCATGTCAAAAAATTGTGTTGTATTTCTATGGCACTTCAGCTTCTCGTTGGTGCTATGGCTTCCTACTCTATGCACGCATACATGTGTAAATGTGGCTTCGTCACCTTTCTTAATGTTATGCTAAGAACTCTGCTAGTCAATGAATGATCCACCAGAGTTTTGGCTCGGATTTTGGCTATGAGTTTGTTATCATACGTAGTGGCAACGCTGCATCGAATAAAATTTCGTTTTCTCTTGAATGGGTGTGTATGTGGTACATACCGGATATTAATCACAAGAGCTCGAAAGAGGCAACATATTGGCGCATATTGTCCAAAATTAAGCCACTGTGAAACCTTATGCATGATCATTTCTTTGGCATAATCCTATCACGTGACAATAAAAGTTTCAACATGCAATGATTGAACAAAGTGCTTGAGAGCCTTGATGATAAGACACTCGTGGGTGTTTTAGCGAGTTACTCTAGAATCATGTTATCTTTACGTACCTTTCACTCCCTAATTTTTGTTTTCATTGCTCAAGAAAGAAAAGCTCTTCCAAGCATTCACAACAAGCAAGTGTTAACTAGAAGAAATAGAATTGAGATCTACTTAGTTATGTTATCTAGTTGAGCAAGAAATTTGCGTTGATTATCTTTGCTTCATTAACACTTGCATAATAACCATGTCACCGCTATAACTATACTATGTTTTCAGGTCAAGAAGCGGAGGGCTATCTAGGCGTACCTATCATAAGTGAACGAAAACATTCTCATTATTTCGGTTTAAACAACTGAGTTCTTTACGGCTTGGATTTCTCTCTATGTTGCTCGAGGATGATCAAGTTTAAGCTTGGGTTTAAACAACTGAGTGTTATTTTTACGCTCATTCAAACCTTATTTTAAATTGAGACTTTTCTTCAAACCGAGGTATTCGCTCAGATATCGCCACTAATGACTAACGAATGCAAATGTTTCCAAATATCTGATCTTTATTTTGTTTCCATAGAAAAAGGGCTATTTATGGACGAAATCAAACCAATACATGAAAAGAAGTAAAGAGGAGATAGAAGAGATTAAATGGAAGGTGCACAAGATAAGCTAGAGCAAAAAAGGGCGTTCCATACAACCGTGAGCGGTCGTATGGCCTGCTAAGGGCACTCTCTTATCCGCCGCTACAAATACCATGAAGGAGCCAATGCCAGAAACAACACAAATCGTCGCTGAAACCTCCATCTTCGTCATCCACAACAACGCTAGCCACCGTCATTTCCCATCCACATCTCCATAGCCGCCACTGTCTCCACCACCGTAGTACTCAGCCAACTAGCCATACTTTGTAATTGGATATCACATCCGACATCCATTCTAGGACATATTATCAATCAATCAACCTTCATGATGTGTTCTTTAATGATTTCTTCGTATGATCTGATCTTCATGTGTGAGTAGTTCGGTAAGGTCATGGTTGAGGCATAGCCCTACAACCCGATGTATTTGTTGGAGGGATCATGAAGTACTTTGAATTATCATCACATATGTGTAACATAAAATCTCTTCATAGTTGTCTCTTGTCTTGTTCGTGTTCTTCATCCATGTAGGTACCTAGGATCATGGAGAACGAGCCACTGAGAGGCTAAGCGTAGGGAGACTGTAATGTGTTATTCTGAACACCGATAACAAAAAACTTTAGTACGGTAACACAGAACCTATGTTTGAGGATATAAGATGTGTAGTCATTAAACATCCAATGCTTTTGTCTGATTTCTATCTTAATAACCGGGTAACCCCGAGCGTCGGATAGGGCGTTCGGTTGGACAATTGACTCTTGATACAGGGCGCGCGTCGGCCAAGACGTAATTTGGACACATCCCCTACTTCGATACATATCAAGTACATCTCGATGTGTGACTTCTAGGGCACAAATTAAGATCATAATGGTCCCGTCACAAATATATGGCTTTAAGAATAAGTCCTCATGCCCATGCTTATTTTTATTATAAGAGTTTTGAGTGTCAACTTGATTTTGATTCGGTCAAAAACTGAAATTAATTCTCTCGTAGAAGCTTGGTAGAAACTTTGCACCTTCCTCTCGTGGGTTTGATAACTTAGAGTCGGGTTTGATAACTTAGAGTCATCTCTGAGAGAAAAAGACGAGAATCATTTCTGCTCCTTTACTCGATCATTAAAGGGACTAATCACCTCTCCCCCTTTTTTCCTCTTTGTTCATTCTCTCTCACTCTCTACGATGCGCGGGAGGGGTGGGGACAAAGACCTGTCGGTGGTCTCGATATAGACATGCACACGTTCGCCAGAGGGGCCTTTCACAGCGAAACTTTGTTTCTTTGACGTGTCTCCTGAGGCTGCTTTAAGATCCGTGTTTTTCAGGGCATGAACACTGGAAGCATTAGTATACGGTGGTCTCATGCCCTCCATGTAGGCTTGTATGTACGGAGCCATCACTTTCTATAATACCACCCAACGAAAGCAGCAGCAGCATGTGGGTCCCATGTTGCTCTCTCTCTCTCTTACTTTATCCATCCTTTTCTTCCTCATTCACACACGCATCAGCCAGGACACAAACGATGGGCTGCTGCTAAGCCAGACCTTTTTTTTTCTCTAGCTTTTTCCTTAAGCACCCGCCTCTTCCGCAGGCAGCACTAGTACACTGCGAGGCAATCCTTCCTGACACCCGAACCTACGTGGTCTGCGGAGCACCCAGTTGAGGCGACGCGTTGGCCATGCCCTCATCTGATGGCCAAAAGGTAGTTCGCTGCGAAATCTCCCCTAGCAGACGTTCGCCGATTAACGTTTCCCAAAAGAAGAGCAAACCTAGTGCCCGCACGAGCTCGGGAATGGCCAAGCTCTCCGGCCGGTCCGCGAGCCTCCGTGCGGCGCCGGCCTCCTCCCACGAGCGCAGCAGCTCCGCCTGGATCTGGGGAGGCGGTCGTGGGTTGTGTGGTGGCCGATGGGGCGCGGCCACGGGGGGCGCCGCCGGTATGGATCAGACGGAGGCCGTGGGTTTCGCCAGAGATGAGATGAGGTGAGGCCCGTTACGTTCTCCGGCGCCGCCTGTCTCCTCCCCGGAACCAACTCCGACTCCGAAACAGACTCGTGCTCCCGTCTACACAAACGCTCTCGCGCGCCCCGCCCCGCCCCGCCCCGTCCGCGATTTGGTTTCGAGGTGTATGAGCTCTATATATCTAGATTCGCCCCGGCGCCCACAAGACCAGATCGATTGCGCTGATCTTTTCCCTCCGGTTTGTAGGATGTCTAAGCGACGACGCCGGGGCGAGGAGGGTGAGTCCCGCTGCCATGACCGCAGCGGCAACAAGCACAAGAGCCTCTATCTGGTTCTAGACGACTGGCACAGGGGCTTCACCATCCGCAAGCTTGACGCTGGCAGCCCTGACCTAAGCACCCCTCCTGTCGTCCGGCTAGTGTCACCTGCGCGTAACCTTACCTTTCGAACTCGAAGGCTACTTCGACGCCGAGCTAGATGCATGGGTTGGGCTACACCCAGATGGCTACATCTGCTCCTGCCAAGTTCCCTCCCTCAGCAGTAGCAGCAGCACATTGCAGCAGCCCAAATGGAAGATGGCCGAGGAGCACAGGATGTGGAGCCCATGGCATCAGTTGGCTAGAGGGCGAGGGCCTACTCTCACCTACATGGAAACTCCAGGTTTTTCCTTGTTGATTGTGTGGCTGCCGATGGTTTAGGTTCCAGGATGCTTTTGGTGACTCTTGTGGCTGCGTGCTCAACATGACCACGTTTCGTCTCAGCTACGATCGTGAGGGAAATCTGCAAATCAAAGACAGGAAAACTACCTCCTGTTGCGTGTCTAAGCAACTCTCGTCCTTCTCCCCAGTGGCCTTCTGGATGTAGCTACAGCCAAGGAAATTGCTCGTGCTGTTTTTTATTTATTTAGCTGTATGTCATGCATACTAGCTATGTTCATCGTCCTATCTGTAAATTACTCCCTCCATTTTTCTATATACAAGGCCACTTTGTAAATTGGGTCCAACTTTGACCATCGATTTGAGCAACAAAATATACAGAAAGCATTGGCATATAACATATATTTTGTTGCTCAAATTGATGATCAAAGTTAAGCCCAAATTATGAAATGGCCTTGTATAGAAAAACAGAGGGGGTATGATTTGAATCAATAAAAAGCAAACCGGTTATTGTGTGGAACCTTTCGGGGATCTCTTAATTGTTAATTCTGCAAATGCAGAAACCGATCGATGGATGACTATAACTGAGTTTCAGCAACTTATGTTAATTTTTGTAATGATAAATATAGATGTGAGTTGGAATATATTCTCTTGATGAATATAGCGGAGTGACATATTCTCATTGTATCTGTCACCACAGAAAAGAAATAATATCTCTGCAGTTCTCTCTTGTTTTTTTTTTTGGAAAAGCCCCCTCAGGGGGCTCTCGTCCCACTAACTTCAAGTAAAGTTAAACAAAGCGTTGTGCGAGTTTTTCATAATTCGTAAATATTTACTAATTTATTATATGGACTGGACAATGTTAATTCATGGTCGCTTCCTTTCCTTGACATGGTAATACAATACATTCTCCTGTCCATAAGTTCAAGAACAGGTTAAATTTGGAACATCTTTAGGATTCAGATTTGTGTTTCATAAAAGAACACAATCAGGTTTTGGGATCGCTTTATGGAGAAGCTAGCCATTGATCGGATATGTAAACTCATTAGGATACTTGCGTGAAGAATGCCAATAAAATAATATTTTACATGACATGGCTAATACCGCGTCTACTTATTTACAATTTACATTCTGTTAAAATGCAAAGAATTTATTTCTTGGCAACTAAATCATCCCCTGTTTAGTTGCTTTTATGCAGAGCCATTACTGATTTACAATCAGTTGCCAAAGAAAGCCTTCACTAATTGTTATGCTGGTGCAAAACATGATTTAGCAGCTACGTTTTACACTACACATTTTGTGATAGTTACTTGTTCTGCTGTTGTTCCATGTTCGTTAATTGTGCATCACATGTTCACCAAAGTGGTTAGGCTATTAGATAGATGGGTCATTTTATTGCCAGGGTGTTTTCCAGCGTGCTCACAAATGTTGATCAATAGTACAGTGGTTCGGAAGTTGCCCTCAACCTTTAACAATTTTTTATATGTGTTTTTTTTTTGATATATTCAGTATGCTTGGTTTATTTATAGGATGCATTGTGAGCTAGATATATTCAGTGAAAGGTTCTGCAGTAATTAAGATAGATACCAATACGGGTTGCCTTTATTGCATTGCTACATTCTATTCTAGGATGTGAATTTGTTGGCCAATCATGTAAAAAAAAAGTAATTTGCAAATGCTGATGCCTCAAACACCTGACATTTTTCCATGTTTGGGCCTTTTTAATTGCAAATACCTAGTTTATTTATAGGGATTTTTTGATAAATTAGAGAGTAACATAAATTTAGAAGTAGATACCTAAAGGTAGAAAATAAAATCACAGCCTATACAAACACTATACTGTATTTTGTCTATACAAAATCCATCTTGTGACATTATTCAGGAAAATGCCATGAGAAAATTTTAGAAGATGATAAAAAAAGTGCACTTCAGAGGCACTCATGTTGCATCTCTGTAACTGTGTGGAAGTACAGCAATATGTTGCATCTCTGTAAAAGATTTGTCTGCCTTCGTTGTTGATAAGCAGGAGGATATGAAATTGAAAAGCATGAATCACTTATTACTTAGTTTGGAAACATGTATTTGGGAGCAATTTTATTTCTAGGCAAATACACATTGTCTGACACACAAGTCGTGTCATTATATAAACCAAACCTCAAAGCTGATCATTTTTCTCCGATGCTACTACATTGTAAGAAAATCATGAATTATACCTGGCAATCTAGATCATCAATGGCTTATGAACACAAGTAGAATGCACAATGTGAACAGAAACCAAACATGGTTACGGAAATTATTTTAGGTTCAATTTGCTTTTAACTTGAGAATCTAGCAAATTGAAATATGGGAAGTTGGTTCTGAAAATAGCACTGGCTCTGTACTGATTCCAGGTCATGGTTACTAATCACAAGAGTTGACATGTACATATATTTTGTTGCAGTATGTGCTATTAAAGTTCATGCTCTGTATCATGGCATGTTCTCTTTTTGGTTTCATTGGTCATTATGTGTTTCTAAAGATCCTTTGAAGATCAATACCAGTCTTCGTTTAGTTACTACAAAAACATTCTGGCCAAATAAAAATTGACCAAGAGATGATAACAAGGAGATAGAAGTTGTCAGTTTTGTGATAATTTGAGTCTTTTGATGATTTATTCTTCCATGTCCAGTAGCAAAACATTTTCTGTTAGATGCTGGGAGTTCAGACTTCTCATGTGACTTGTGAACTGATCCTCTTCTGCTTGCAATCTTTGATGCTTTTGGTGGTAAATTAAAAGGTGGATCGAGAAAGATGTTTTGGCTGGATGTCCACAAATAGGAGTTTAACCTGGCTGTGAATGTTGCCACCCCGATCTTTCTTTTTGCAGTATTAAGTCTGCATCGAACAAAGCAAGTGTCCTGGCACTGTCCAGCTATTATTCAGACCACAGTTTCAGGTATACTCACACACTTAGATGCGGCATCAGATATATATGCATTTTACATTCAGCTACTTCACGGAATAATTTTGTATTGAAACTGTGACACTTCTTTTTTGCAGTCTTTATTCTGCATCGTACAGAGCAAGTGTTATGCATGTTTCTTTCCTCCTAGAGAACTCTGTGCATGCACACATCCCAGTGAGGGCCTCAATGAGGGACAGGCTAGGCTGGAGATGCCGGTGATGAGGTTATCCGACATTGGCGGCTTGCTCAAGCACTCATCAAGTCTCTGAGATTTTCTGTATCCTCTATGAATGCTCCGCTTGTTTAGTTTGTGGACTAAAATGCTTGAAAGATTGTTTTTGGTGAAACAACCAATAGTTATAAGGGATAGAAAATAGTATGCTGCAACAACAAATCGTTGTCACTTAAGCACCAGAATACTGATTTAGGTGACCAGCAGGCAAATTAAGTAAGATTTATCAGTAGAACAGAAAAATCAATCATAGTACTCCATCCTTGCAAGTGAAATGCCAGTGTTGGTTATCTGAACACTCTGGAGAATTGCTTGCAGAAGTAGTTTAGTGCTTAGTAAGTTATTAAGAGTACAAATTTCTAGGCTTGAATAGTGGTCCATCTCCTAATCAGATGTTCTTTTTGCTATTTGTAGCTGATGAAAAAGTAACAACTTACCATAAATGATAGGAGTGCTGTTCATATGTCAGAGAGTCAGACCAGTGATGAAAAATAGTCAGAATTCTCTATGGCAAAATACATGCACAACTTGACAATGAAAGATCACTTGTATTGCTCAAAAAGTGAAGGTACGCTTTGATGTTCTTGCAAGTTCCATCCTCTTATAGTTACATATAAAGTTTTGTTCACTCACAAGCAACAGAAAAGCATGATTCATGAAAATTCCTATAGGATAACAAGACTTGCTACTGAAGAATGATTTGACGGTAAGTAAGTGAAGACCATAAACTCAAGTAATTGAAACTGGAAACACCTTATGGGCGCAAATCCACGTTCAAATTTAGGAGCTGAAATAGCATGTATTGGTTTAGATACCCCAAAAATTGTATTAAGAAACTCAGTGAAGAAATATATTCTGCGGGGAAGAGAAAGAACATTATACGCACTGACTAGTCTAGTGTGTGCATACCTTGCTACAGACCACACTGGATTCCACGATTCTGGATGAACTGCAATAGCAAAGTCATATGGGAAGTCAAACCCCGATTGAATACAAAGGAAATTATAGGATGTGATTACAGCATGATGCCTACAGTTACTCACTGATAAGCATATCCTTTTGTGAGGGTAAAACCTGCCACTAGGGGTTGTCATGCTGAACAACAAAGACAAACTATAACTAAAAAAAATCGAAGTTGCAATGAATTCATTACTTTCAGATCTGCGTAGTTCTTAATTTAACATTTCTTCAAATAACTTGCTTCATATTTAATACTACTCAATGGCCTATAGCTCTTTGTAATTTGGTTATCCATCAGGCTGGGCAAAGAATATTTTCCTTGGGTACACAGGCGAAATTTACGTAGAAGCTTTATGAATCAGTGGCAGCTAGCCTTGAGGGCTAAACCCTAAAAGCTAGGATCCTTCACAGGATATGTTCTATTGTTCAGGTTTAGCTGCATGCCGTCACCGCAAGATTCTTAACACACATATTTTATGTAGCTTCCTGATACACATCATTGAGAAACTGAACCGTAAGATTTTGCATGCTTTTTATATGTGCTGGTTCATGTTTTTTGTTTATCTGGTATTGAAATCCATATCACCAGTAATTCGTTGATGAAGTAGTAAATATTTTTGAAATGAGATATGTCGTTTGGTTATCATTCATCCAAGTCTGATGTTATCAAGTGCTCATGGCTAGCCAGTCTACTTTAGAAGTATAGAAAGGCTGATAGTTCCTATGTTAGTTCAGCGCAAAAGAGATGTTTAGGAGACGTGAGTTTCACATTGCTGCCTGCATTTGATTCTGCAAACAACACTTTGTGTTGGGGAAAGCCTACATTCGCCATAGTTTTTTCTTTTAGTATCTTGCATGATGTGAAGATTCTTTCCACGTTGCTGCCTGCATTTGATTCAGCTTTTTTGTTTTCCCACATAATTTATATAGCTAAACATGTCATTTCCAATATTTCATGATACATAACTATCTTTGACCAAAACAAATTGTAAGCTGTAAGGATGTTTGTAGCAAGATATGCACACTTGTAGTGCTCGACAGACAGAAGACCAGTTTTTTTCTTCTTTCGCGCACATACATAAAGTGAGCACTATTATATTTCCATTCTGCTTTTTAATAATAATATACTGCCAAGTTCTTCGTCATTAGAGATACTGAACCAACAATGCTGCCACTAGAGATACTGAACCGATCAAATTAGTTGCTTCGGTGCATCATGTTTTTATGACTTGTCTGTTCCCAGTTTATCATGGACCATTCGGGTTCATGGGATACCCAATACCCTTGGTCCCTGTTAGACCATTGATGGCTTGCGGACTCCAGGAAAGTCGACCGGAGGCCGTCAAGATGATCATCACGGATCGACTGGTGTAGGCTGTTGAATATATGAGGAAATTACTACTCCCTCCGATCCAAAAAAATATATCATGGCTTTAATTCAAATTTAAATAAAGCTAAACTAAAGCCACGACACTTTTTTGGATCGGACAGAGTACAAGATTTAATCCAAATAGAAACTACACTAATCATACGGACTAGCAAAATACTAGAATAGACGAATAGATCAAATCTAAAGCACATAAGGAGTTAGGATTTGTGAGTAAGATCAACTCCAACGTCGCGAAGACCCATTTCGTCTGCGTGTGTCTGTTTGGGTCGCCGCAGACAGAAAAGTCGGTCCACCCAAACGGACGCGCGCCCGCTTTTTGTCTGCCTACCGACCCATTCCTGGCCCAAAATTAGGCCTCATTTGCGTTGGCGCGAACATGAAGCGGAGACGCGTCTACTCCCCGCCCCCTCCTGGCATGCTAGTCGGTGGCACATTGGCCATTCTCTTCTACCCCTATCGACAGCAAGCCCTCGTTTGCCCTACCCCGTCGCCGCCGCCGCCCAGTTCCGGTGTCCCTGCCAGCAGTCCGCGCCTACACCCACGTCGCCACCATCGCCGGGCCACCACAGCTCCCCCCACCCCGACCCCGACGTTGCCGCAAGCACGAAGTCGCCTCCGCGGCCCCAGCCAGCTCCTTCGTCCGACGACGCTGCGCTCGCCTGAACGTCGCCACGCTCGTCGGACGCCGCCAGGCTAGCTACCTGGTCCAGGGGAGGCGCGCATCTCTTCGCTGACCAGCATCTTTGACGACACCCGCAAGCTGTTCGACAGTTTGGCCCCAAGGTACAAATGGACTCCGTCAATGAGTTCTTTTTCCACAATTTTCTCTGCGACTCCGATGATTCCTCATCCGATAATGAGGAGATGGTGGCTGCTGTGTTGGTCCATGACCACCTTAATAGGCAGTGGCCGTTGTTCTGGGGCTCGATCCCGGGGCACACTCCGGCGTTGAATCGCAACCGAGAGAGCGGTCATTTCTTTCTTTGGAAGGACTACTTTGACACATTCAACCCGCTATTCAAGTATCACCAATTCCGGCGGCGTTCCTCTATGGCTAGGCATGTTTTCAACCATATTCGAGAGGAGGTGGTCGGATATGATAAATATTTCGAGTGCAAGGAGGATGCCCTTGGAAAGATTGGTTTCTCATCTTATCATAAATGCACTGCAGCTATCCGGATGCTTGCATACAGAGTGCCCAGTGATCTCATTGATGAGTACATCTGTATGAGCGAGTCTATAGAGTCCGGATGCTTGCATACAGAGTGCCCAGTGATCTCATTGATGAGTACATCTGTATGAGCGAGTCTATAGAGTCCATGTACATGTTCTACAAGGCTGTGATTGCGGTGTTTGGCCCTGAGTACTTGAGAGAGCCGAGTGCTGAAGATACAACCCGCTTGTTGGCGGCCAATGCTAGCAGGGGCTTCCCAGGGATGCTTGGCAGCATAGACTGCATGCACTGGGAGTGAAAGAACTGTCCTTCTGCTTGACAAGGGCAGTATAGGGGCCATGTCAGGGCTTGCATTGTCATACTTGAGGCCGTGGCCTCGCAAGATCTCTGGATCTGAAACTCTTTCTTTGGCATGGTGGATAGCACAATGATATCAACGTGCTTCAACGCTTGCACGTGTTTGCTAGGCTTGCCGAAGGCAATAGCCCGTCGGTCAATGTTAACACCAATGACCTTAACTACAACAAAGGATACTACCTAGCTGACGGTATCTATCCTCAGTGGACTACTATTGTGAAGACAATCCCCAACCCTATCGGAGTGAAAAGGAAAAGATTTGCCCAAGAGCAAGAGAGTGCTAGGAAGGATGTCGTGCGTGCCTTTGGTGTTCTCCAATCTCGATGGGGCATCGTTCGATGTCCTGCTAGAACTTGGAGCAGCAAGAAGTTGTGGGAGGTGAGGACTGCTTGTGTGATCATGCATAATATGTTCGTAGATGATGAGCACCTGGAACGTATCTAGGATCAAGGGTTTCAGTTTTAGGATGACAATGTTGTGCCTGAGCATGGAGGAGGAGCGGCAACATTTGCACAGTTCACCTAATTTCATCATCAAATGCGTGATTGAGAAACTCACATTCAGCAGCAAGATGATTTGGTTGAGCATATGTGGGTTCATGTGGGCAACCAATAGATGTATCTTTTTTTAAATGTATTTGAGACAATTTGATTTGTATTCGGCATGTAAACTATGATATATTTATTTGGATTGTGGAACTATGCTATTTTTTGTTTGCTTGCGAAACTATGCAAAATGTGTGTATATTTATTGAAAAACGACGGCAAGCCGACCACGCAGGAAAATATGGGTCGGTGCGTTGGGCGCACTGCCGACCCGAATAAAAAAGAGGGCGGACGGCGAGCGGGCAGCCGACCCAAACGGACAAAGCGCGTGTCCGTTTGGGTTGGCGCGTTGAAGGTTCTCTAATATCCTGCCTTGTTTTGCAACCATAGCCTGATTAGGGCATCTCCAAAACGGACTCTCAAACCACCCTCATCCGTCTGGACCGTGCGGTCCGGATGTGTTTTGACATCCAATGTGGCCCACTCAAATCCCTCCCGGTCACATTCTCTTCCACTCCACCCCTGCTCCCCCTTACTTTGCATTTGTGCCCACCTCCAATGCTGCCAATGTACCTCTTCGACCGACACCTAGGCATTGTCGGATGACCGCAACCACCACCCACATGCCCGTTCGCCTTGTACTACGGTGTCTGCTACTTCTTGAGCTTGCGTTGATTTTTCCCTTGAAGAGGAAAGGGTGATGCAGCAAAGTAGAGATAAGTATTTCCCTCAGTTAAGAACCAATGTATCAATCCAGTAGGAGGCACAAGCAAGTCTCCAATATATGCACCTGCACAAACTAATAAACACTTGCACACAATGTGAAAAAGGGGTTGTCAATCCCTTCACGGTCACGAACAAGAGTGAGATCTAATAGAGATATGTATAAAAGATAAATAAAAAAGCAAAATAAAGTAAATATGAATAAAGTGCAGCAAGGTATTTTTGGATTTTTTGGTTTATAGATATGAAAATATATGATGGAAAATAGACCTCGAGGCCATAAGTTTCACTAGAGGCTTCTCTCTTGAAGAAAACATACAGCGGGTAAACAAATTACTGTTGAGCAATTGATAGAAAAGTGCATAATTATGAAAACATCTAAGGCAATGATCATGAATATAGGCATCACATCCGTGACAAGTAGACTGAAACGATTCTGCATCTACTACTATTATTCCACACATCGACCAACTCATGCCTGCATCTAGAGTATTAAGTTCATAGCAGAGCAACGCTTTAAGTAAGATGACACGATGTAGAGGGATAAACTCAAGAAATATGATATAAACCCCATCTTTTTATCCTTGATGGCAACAATACAATATGTGCCACGCTACCCTTTCTGTCACTGGGTGAGGACACCGCAAGATTGAACCCAAAACTAAGCACCTCTCCCGTTGCAACAAAAACCAATCTAGTTGGCCAAACCAAACCGATAGTTCGAAGAGAAATACAAAGATATCTTAATCATGCATAAAAGAGTTCAGATAAGACTCAAATAATATTCATAGATAATTGTTGGTGCCTACCTTTGTTTTGGAGATTGTTGACAGAAACAGGTATGGACTGATTTCTTTGCTAGTGCATACAGAAGAGAAATAGTCCATACATAACCGAAGATAATGCTATCTCGGGTGCCAAGTTCAAGGAACTTCACCGGAGTATATCTGTGTTGCAGAGAAGAACGATCTATATTTGTTGCAGTCATATAGATGAGAAGATTGACGTGAAGGAATTAACCCCTCGAATGTTTACTGTTGAAGCAAAGCATTTGGTTCGGTATCGTCGTCCAAAGAAATTGACTGCAGCGAATGAAGTCGAAGACAAAGTGAAGACCTATATTCATTTCATCATTCTTCTTCTATTTATTTGAGTCATAGGATCTCCGTACTATTAAGAGGGGTATATGTTCTCGAAGCTTAGATCCGTTGTGATGCTTAGCCAAAACCTACGAAAGTTGCGAGAGAAATCTCTTCGTGTTCCGAGCAAATACTTGCCAGCAAGAGACTGTGATCTTCTTCGTTGCGAGAGATTTGTCTCAGACCGAGGAGTTAGCATTACTTGCTCCACAAGCAATGTTACTGTTGTGCTCAAATCCGACCGTTGGACTCGTGTTGTTCGGTGATTGGCTGCTCTCAATGTCCATTTTGGTCATTTCCCATCAGGGAAGGCTGTGGCTATAAATAGCCACCCCCTCCAACGTTGTTCGTTGGCTGCTTTGCTTCAGATTTTTGAGAAGATTGATTTGAGCAACCCCTCTCCGAGTGATTTGAGTTTAAGATCCACCGAGAGAAAAATCAAGAGCCCAAACTTAGACAATGGTTTAGCATCACAGTAGTTCTGAGTGAGAGTTCTTGTACCTATTACTCTTGAGAGTCGCACACTCTCTAGAAGGATAGGTTTCAGCTCGAGTGTTGAAGAGTTGTTGTCTTCACCAAGCTACATCTTCAACAACCAAGAGTGATTGTGGGTCGCGAAGGTCGATCGAAGGTTTGGAGATCGCCGACAAGTATCTACCACGAGTGAAATCAACCTGAATCTGATCAGCTCTGCGTTGAAGGAGAGTAGGGTGAAGGGAGTTTATCTTCCGTGTTAAGTCACAAACCCTCCAACCAGACATAGCCCTTTAGCAGAAGGGTGAACTGGTCTACCAAATTCTCTGTCGCCATCGAGCACCACTGGTTCATTCTACTCTACTGCAATTCCTTCAGCAGTTTACATTCGTGCTCTGTGTCGATAGTTTATCTAATCATTATCATCTGTTGTCAACATTGGATATCATTGTGTTCATTCTGATTCATTCTCATCACTTGTTTTCATTCATCACCATCATATTCCTCGGTTCATCTGTGCTATCATACTATAGTATTATTTCTCTGTGTGTATCATGTTGTGTCGCATTCTACTCCATCTGTTTGCATGTTACATTACACTCATTGTAGTTAAACCTGTGATTACCCAAGCTCGTACTGTTATCACTTCTTTCATCGAGGAATATGCTTCTGAAGATGAAGATTGATTTAGTTCATTTCCCTCTTTTCCTTATTCTGCTGCCGTGATTGGGATCGGTTTCAAAACGTTCGAAAGAATTTTTGAATCTACCATTCACCCCCTCTGGTTGACATACTCCCGGTCCTAACAATAATCTAATCATAAATCCAAAATTCATCGGATCTCAACAAACGCACCGCAAAAGAAGATTACATCAAATAGACCTCTAAGAACATCGAGGAGAACATTGTATTGAAGATCAAAGAGAGAGAAGAAGCCATCTAGATACTAGCTATGGACCCGTAGGTCCGTGGTAAACTACTCACACATCATCGGAAGAGCAACAAGGTTGGTGTAGAGGTCCTCCGTGATTGAATCCCCCTCCGACAGAGTGCCGGAAAAGGCCCCAAGATGGGATCTCACAGGAACAGAGGCTTGCAGCGGCAGAAAAGTATTTTTGGTGTTCCCTCTGGTATAGAGGGAATATTTGAGAATATATAGTGGTGGAATTAGGGTTGGAAGGTCTCCGAGGGCCCCACAAGCCCTGGGGGCGCTGATACGTCTCCAACGTATCTATAATTTGATTGTTCGATGTTATTATATTATCTGTTTCGGATGTTTTATATGAATTAATATGCTATTTTATATTATTTTTGGGACTAACCTGTTAACCTAGAGCCCAGTACCAGTTTCTGTTTTTTCCTTGTTTTTGAGCTTCACAAAAAAGGAATACCAAACGGAATAAAACTTCACGATGATTTTTCTTGGACCAGAAGACACCGAGGGGACTTGGAGTGCAAGTCAGAAGAGCCACGAGGCGGCAGCAAGGGTGAAGGGCGCGCCCTAGGGGGGCGCTCCCCTACCTTGTGGGCCCCTTGGTGACCCCCTGACCTAGATCTTCGTCCTATATATCCACATATATTCCAAAACCCTCAGAAGCATCCATGAAAACACTTTTCCACCGCCACACTCTTCTGTTCCCGTGAGATTGCATCTTGGGGCCTTTTGCGGCATCCTGCAGGAGGGGGATTCGATCACAGAGGGCATCTACATCAACTCTATTACCCTTCCGATGAAGCGTGAGTAGTTTACCACAGACCTACGGGTCCATAGCTAGTAGCTAGGTGGCTTCTTCTCCCTCATTGATTCTCAATACCATGTTCTCCTTGATGTTCTTGGAGATCTATCCAATGTAATCTTCTTTTGCGGTGTGTTTGTCGAGATCCGATGAATTGTGGATTTATGATCAACTTATATATGAATATTATTTGAATCTTCTCTGAATTCTTATATGCATGATTTGATATCTTTTTATTTCTCTTCAAATTATCGATTTGGTTTGGCCAACTAGATTGATTTTTCTTGCAATGGGAGAGGTGCTTAGCTTTGGGTTCAATCTTGTGTGATTTCACCCAGTGACAAAGTAGGAGTAGCGAGAAATGTATTGAATTGTTGCCATCGAGGATAAAAAGATGGGGTTTCCATCATATTGTTTGAGTTTATTCCTCTACATCATGTCATCTTACTTAAGGTGTTACTCCGTTCTTTATGAACTTAATACTCTAGATGCATGCTGGATAGCGGTTGATGTGTGGAGTAATAGTAGTAGATGCAGGCAGGAGTCGGCCTAGTTGACACGGACGTGATGCCTATATGCTTAATCATTGCCTTGGATATCGTCATAACTTTGCGCTTTTCTATCAATTGCTCGACAGTAATTTGTTCACCCATCGTATTATTTGCCTTCAAGAGAGAAGCCTCTAGTGAAACCTATGGCCCCCGGGTCTATTTTCCATCATATTAGTTTTCGATCCACTTTTTTGCAATCTTTTATTTTCAGATCTATAAACCAAAAAACCCAAAAATATTTATCTTTTGTTTAGTTTTATCTATCTCTATCAAATCTCACCTTTGCAAGTGACCGTGAAGGGTTTGACAACCCCTTTATCACGTTGGGTGCAAGTGTTTGATTGTTTGTGCAGGTGCATCTATTGGGGACTTGCATGTTTCTCCTACTGGATTGATACCTTGGTTCTTAACTGAGAGAAATACTTATCTCTACTGTGCTGCATCACCCTTTCCTTTTCAAGGGAAAAACCAATGCAAGCTCGAGAAGTAGTTGGAAGAATTTTTGGCACCATTGCCGGGGAGATTCGCACCAAGTCAAGACTAGTCTCCCATCAACTTGCCAATTTCTGGCGCCGTTGCTGGGGAGATCTACGTCAAGCCTACCAAGTACCCATCATAAACTCTCATCTCTTGTATTACATTATTCGCCATTTGCCTCTCGTTTTCCTCTCCCCCACTTCCAAAACAATTTTCAGAAAAATACAAAAAGATTTTCCTTTTTATTCGCCCTTCTTTCGTTCGTCTTTTCGTCTGCCCTTATGTCTTACTTGGTTTGTTTGCTCGTTTGCTTGGTATAATTGTGTGTTTATTGAAAATCAGAAGCAAAGAGTTTATGGATCCTCATCCACTTGCTAACCTTTTTAAAAGATCCAATTATGATGAACCAATTTCTAGTGAGTTGAGCGCACTAGATTATCTTTATGAGGTTTTGCTTGAAATTCGTGAATCTAAAAATTGTGATGAAATGTTGAAAGAAGAAATTTATGAAGTGATTCACGATAGCTCCTTGAATGAAAAGCATGATTGCAATGATATTATTACAAATTATATTAATGTCAATTGTGTCAATAATATGCAAAACACTAAGCTTGGGGATGCTAGTTTTGCTATGTCCACTACTTGTTGCAATGATCATGATTGGGGTGATAATGCTTATTATGATCTTGAAAAGTTATTTAAGCCTCATGATGAATATGTTTGCTATAATATTGAAAGTGATTTTGGAAGAGTGTCAACTTTAGGAAATAATTATCCCACTACTTTGGAGATTGATAAATCTTATGCAATTTTTGATAAAAGTGGGTTCGGAGAGGTCATGACTTTATTTGATGATAATCCCACTATTTTGGAAGAGTGTCAACTTTGCATGCATGGGGATCATGTTGAGAATGTTTCATATGATAGCTATATTGTTGAATTTGATTATGATCCTACATGTAATTATTATGAGAGAGGAAAATATGGTTGTAGAAATTTTCATGTCACCAAATTACCTCTCGTTATGTTGAGATTGTTATTGTTTCTTTCTACTGCTTTGCATATGCTAGTTTTTGCTTTCTTTGATAATTTGTTTGCCTATAAGATGCCTATGCATAGAAAGTATGTTAGAATTAGATGTGTTTTTCACATGCTACATGATGCTCTCTTCGTGCTTCAATTGCTATCTTTCGTGTGAGCATCATTAATATTATCAATGCCTAGCTAAAAGACTTTAAAGAAAAGCGCTTATTGGGAGACAACCCAATATTTTTATGTCCTGTTTTTCAATAAATAATTAATCTAGCCTCTGGTTAGATGTGTTTTTGTGTTTTAATTAGTGCTTGTGCCGAGTAAGACCTTTGGGATGGCTTACGGTGATAGTTGATTTGATCTTGCTGAAAAACAGAAACTTTTGCGCCTAGGAAAATAATTCTCGTTTTTCACAGAAGCGTGATAAAATACTGATTCTTTTTGCACAAGATTTATATGAAAACTGCCCAGGTTTTCCGAATTTTTCATAATTTTTGGAGTTAAAGAAGTATTCGAGAGTTATAGATTTCTACAGACTGGTCTGTTTTTGACAGATTCTATTTTCTATGTGTTGTTTGCTTATTTTGATGAATCTATGGGTAGTATCGGGGGGTATGAACCATGGAGAAGTTGGAATACAGTGGATATTACACCAATATAAATAAATAATGAGTTCACAACAGTACCAAAAGTGGTGATTTTATTTTCTTGTACTAACAGATCTCATGAGATTTTCCGTTGAGTTTTGTGTTGTGAAGTTTTCAAGTTTTGGGTAAATATTTGATGGACTATGGAATAAGGAGTGGCAAGAGCCTAAGCTTGGGGATGCCCAATGTGACGTCCGGATATTTAGGCTACAGTAATTCCACGCTAATGATGCCATGTAACCTCGGTTACTGTTGTTAATCTCGCGATGGTTCAAAAATGATTCAAATTCAAATTTAAAATCAAGTCAAACAATTAAAGTTTTCAAAGGTCAAAACTAAAATGTTCTTAATATGACAAATAAATCATGGATATTATTGGTGGAGAAACAACATCTTTATAAGATATTTAAATACACTAAAGTGATTAAAACTACATCAAAACAATTAGTTATACTCCTAATATATTTTACCAAACACTAAACTATTTTATTTCTGAGGTAAAACTTCTTAGAACAGTGGATTATTTTGACACACTATTTTTGGGGCTATTTTCATATTTTACTAAACCAAAAATAAAGTGCAACTAAAATAAAACAGAAAAGAAAATTAAATAAAAACAAAACAAACTAACAAAAAAAACTAAACTAAAATAAAAGAGAACCCCCCCCCCACTGGACCCCTTGGCCAACTGGGCCAATGGCCCAGCCGGCCAGCTCACTGGCCCAACCGCCCCCCCCGCACCACTTAACCCCCCACCCATGACCGAACCCTAGGGCCCAACCCCCACTCCCCCATGTTCCCCCACCCTCTCCCTCCAGCGCCGCCAGGGGAGAGCCCCACGCACAACCCCCCCATTCTCTCTCGTCTCTCTCCCTTCCCCCCCCATGTGCGGATCCCGTCGGTGGCAACCGCCGCCCCCGACGCCTTGCACCCGCGCCGTCGCCGGAACCACGCCGCCGACGCCCACCGCTCGACCCCGTCGCCCTTGGATCCCATCGCCGTCGCTCGGAACGCCCCTCGCTGGAAGCATCGCCGCCGGCCTCCTCGAGCTCCTCCTCGACCCGATACCGTCGCCTGTTGTCGCCACCACCACGTCGCCGGCCTGCCTCCTTCTCCTCCTCCCCAGTGGCTACATCACGCCGTCTCCGTCCTCGTCATCAATCATCGCGACCCCGGGCTCCGGCGCCTCCCCGAGCTCATTTTTAGCACAACTACAGGGCCCCGTGAGCACGCTTCCCCCCATTCCCCCTCTGTTCCGTCGCTGTTTCGCCGTGGCTGCGCGCTCACCGTGGCCGCGTGCTCGCCGTGTCTGCGCGCGCCCCTGCTAGCCGGCCCTGACCGCGTTCCGCCTGGCCCCCCCGCTGCTTGCCGCCTTGGGGCTCCGACCCTCGCCGGTCTCGCTGTCGTCGCCCGGTCCGGCGCCTCGCCTCGCCCAGCCTGCTTCACCGCCGCTGGCTGGACCGGCCCCCGCCGCGCCGCTGGTTTCGTCCGAGGCCAGCGGCCGTGCTCGTTCCACCGGGCGCTCGTGGCCATGCCCCTGCGCCCGAAACCCAGTGCCTGTTAAGCCCCCTGCCTATGACAAAGGGGCCCCACGCCCCTGAGAACGAAAATTTTAAAAGAGGATTTATTAAAAATAATAAATAAAATAAATAAATAGATAATAATAATTTAATTAATTAATTAATTAAGGAATTAATTAAGTTAACTAATCATAATTACATTAACCTAACTAACTAATTAGTTTAATTAAACAGTAGTTAGATTAGTTAAACACTAATTAGCCTAAACAGTCTATGACCAGTGGGTCCCACACGTCAGATTGACCAGTCAACACCCCTGTTGACTGCTGACGTCATGCTGACGTCAGCAAACACTATTCTGGATAATGTTAATTTAAATAATTAATTAAAATCAGAAAATGATTTAAATCTTTAGAAAATCATATCTTTTAATCCGTAACTCGGATGAAAATATTTTCAACATGAAAGTTGCTCAGAACGACGAGACGAATCCGGATACGCGGTCCGTTCGTCCGCCACACACCCGTAACCTATCGAACCCGCAACTTTCCCCCTCCGGCTCCTCTGCCCGAAAACACGAAACACCGGGAATACTTTCCCGGGGGTTTTCCCCCCTTCACCGGTATCACCTAATACCGCGTTAGGGCACACCAAACACCGCGTATTGCCTTGATATATTTTGTGGTGCTTTGTTTGCTCTGTATTCATTATTTCTTCCCCCTCTTCTCTCCGGTAGACTAAGAGACCGACGCTGATGCCACCGAGTACGACTACGTCACCGACGACCCCCCCTTGTCTGAGCAACCAGGCAAGCCCCCCCCCCCTTGATCACCAGATATCGCCTATTCTCCTCTATACTGCTTGCATTAGAGTAGTGTAGCATGTTACTGCTTTCGTTAATCCTATTCTGATGCATAGCCTGACATTGTCGCTACATCTGTTGATACCTTACCTGCAATCCTAAATGCTTAGTATAGGATGCTAGTTTATCATCATTGGCCCTACATTCTTGTCAGTCTGCCATGCTATACTTCTGGGCTGTGATCACTTCGGGAGGTGATCACGGGCATATACTATATACTTTACACTGTTACATTACCTGTGATACTGTTCGGAGTTGGGGGCTGAAGGGGCAGGTGGCTCCATCCCGGTAGAGGTGGGCCTGGGTTCCCGACGGTCCCCGACGGTTACTTTGTGGCGGAGCGACAGGGCAGGTTGAGACCACCTAGGAGACAGGTGGGCCTGGCCCTGTTCGGCGTTCGTGGATACTTAACACGCTTAACGAGATCTTGGTATTTGATCTGAGTCGGCTACGAGCCTATACGCACTAACCATCTACGTGGGAGTAGTTATGGGTATCCCGACGTCGTGGTATCAGCCGAAGCACTTCAGACGTTAGCGACGGAGCGGCGCGCGCCGGATTGGACCGGAACGCCTACTAGGCTAGGTCTGCTTCCGGCCGCCCTCGCAACGTGCAGGTGTGCTCAGGGCGATGGGCCCAGACCCCTGCGCGCTTAGGTTTAGACCGGCGTGCTGGCCTCTCTGTTGTGCCTAGGTGGGGCTGCGACGTGTTGATCTTCCGAGGCCGGGCATGACCCAGGAAAGTGTGTCCGGCCAAATGGGATCGAGCGTGTTGGGCTATGTGGTGCACCCCTGCAGGGAAGTTAATCTATTCGAATAGCCGTGATCTTCGGTAACAGGACGACTTGGAGTTGTACCTTGACCTTATGACAACTAGAACCGGATACTTAATAAAACACACCCTTCCAAGTTCCACAGACAACCCGGTGATCGCTTTTCCGCAGGGCGACGAGGAGAGGATCGCCGGGTAGGATTATGCTACGCGATGCTGCATGGAGATGTTACTTGGAGATGCTACTTGGAGGACTTCAATCTACTCTCTTCTACTTGATGCAAGACGGTGGCTGCGAGAAGCGTAGTCTTCGACAGGATTAGCTATCCCCCTCTTATTCTGGCATTCTGCAGTTCAGTCCACTGATATGGCCTCCTTACACATATACCCATGCATATGTAGTGTAGTTCCTTGCTTGCGAGTACTTTGGATGAGTACTCACGGTTGCTTTCTCCCCCCTTTTTCCCCCCTTTTCCTTTCTTTCTGGTTGTCGCAACCAGATGCTGGAGCCCTGGAGCCAGACGCCACCGTCGATGACGACCCCTACTACACCGGAGGTGCCCCTACTACGTGCGGCCCGCTGGCGACGACCAGGAGTAGTTAGGAGGATCCCAGGCAGGAGGCCTGCGCCTCTTTCGATCTGTATCCCAGTTTGTGCTAGCCTTCTTAAGGCAAACTTGTTTAACTTATGTCTGTACTCAGATATTGTTGCTTCCGCTGACTCGTCTATGATCGAGCACTTGTATTCGAGCCCTCGAGGCCCCTGGCTTGTATTATGATGCTTGTATGACTTATTTTATTTGTAGAGTTGTGTTGTGATATCTTCCCGTGAGTCCCTGATCTTGATCGTACACATTTGCGTGCATGATTAGTGTATGATTGAATCGGGGGCGTCACAAGTTGGTATCAGAGCCGACTGCCTGTAGGAATCCCCCTTCCACACTCCTTGGCCGAAGTCGAGTCTAGACATTACAAAAACTTTTACTAACTTGGCTGTGTGCCTTACGGGCCCACGTCGCCATTGGGTGGTACTAGGATCTTTTACTCCTCGACCTTTACTCTGGGATTCTGAACTCTCCTCTATTCGGGTTAAACGATTTTTACAAAAATCTAACTTTAGGTTCTCGAAAATACTTTCTCCCGGAGAGCCCCTTCAGTCCAGATGGTCACCGACTGCACCAGAAGATTTCGAAGATACTCTTTGATATTCTCTCGAGACTTTGTGCCCATCACTTTTGCTATTCCCGACCACCGATAAATCCTTATGGATAACTACTTACACTTGCCATTCTTACGATCATTCCCCATTGTTCTTGTTATTACAAGATACCCGAAGTTTTCTCTATTGTTCCGAGAATACTTCGTGCCTACTGCCTAGCAGTTCTTTGCCACATGAATACCCCTTCAAATAAATCACCGCACTTGTCGAGTATCCGCTCATCCCCAGTTGTTCATGAGTTTCACAAAAGTCTTCAAAATACTATTCGATCTTCTGAAAATCCTCTAGAGCCTTTGGCTCTTGAAATTCTTGCCTGCTTGCATTATGGTTAATCCCATAAGTCTCGTAGTCTTAATGACATTCCTTGTCATTATCATTTTGAGTCTGTTGACTCAATATGTTGGCGAATGCACGCAATCATCATTGATCCTTATAAATTACTTCTCCGGCTAAGCTGCCATTCTTTTAACTGGAATTGGTTCTCGACCAATCCAATTGTCATTGATTGTACCCTAAGGCTATTCAACTTATCCATCCCTACTCAGAGCATTGCTTCTGATCCCTTGATTTGGAAATCATAATTCCTTTGCATTTGACAATTGAGTTAGTCAGTTGTTTCTATAATCTGATCTCCTTGCAATCTTCTTCCTCTAGTTGAGTACCGATGCTCACGTCAGATCCCTTGTGGACCACCAGATCCTTTGTTGGATTTTATCTGACAACGCCCTTCATATTCAATAACCTTGTGAGCCTTTCCTCTGATACATAATGCCTTTGGTAAATTGTATCCTCTGCTTTCTCAACCATGCTCTGCCTTTGAGCTTGAGTTAATTACTTCTGAAGATTTGGTATATGATTCTAAGATGCCCCAATGGGTTGAACCTATGCCTTCCTTAATAGGTGTGAACTCGAAAGTTTTCACGAGTCGTACTCTTCTGGTATTTTGCCAGATAAGATTTCAACGCTATAACTTCATCGAAAGCGAGAAGTGAATGAAAGGGTATGCATTGGAGAAGTGGGAGTCGACCTTGAACTTGTGTTCATGCCCATGGACACGATGTAGATCTTATCATTAAAGCTTCTTTTAAATAAATTATTCCTTTGGTATAAGTTCATCTTATATCTAGGATCTGGCCTTTTGCAACCGTGGTTCCGACCATGATTGTTCTTCTTTGATCTCATTTCTTGGACAAGTTAAAACAATTGTCTTCTATGGATCAATACACCAGTCCCACCTTTACTTTGATCTTGTGACGAGTATTACCCCCCTGGTATCTCGAGATTATCATGGAACTGCATAACTCCTTATGAGTTCTTCATCAAGTGCTACCTTCCCACTGATTCCAATTTTTCGCGGGCTCTGAGTTATTGAACACTCAAAAACACCGATAACTGAACCGAGTCCGCTCTTCGGTTCAACAACTCTTCAGTAAGCTTCTATAAGTACGAGTTTGTACCCGATCACGCCATTCCTAGCCTGTTTGGCTATATCATTGTCGTGACGATTCTAACTGTGCTACCTGGTCCTTATTCTTGGAGCACCAATTTTCGACGATGAACTAACCTTACGTCGATCCTCATCGTCATACCATTTCGCCTTGAACAACAAGCTTGGTTTCGAGTTGTGTCGTACCCTTGGTTCCAATAACCTTTCACTTCATCATTACTTTGACTTGATGTCGTCGCCGATCGATTACATCTTCATGAACTCTCGCGACAAATGTGTCGTGATCATCATGAGCATTATGAGCTCTTCCAGGATATCGATTGAATTCATGATGAGAAATACCATCCTTGCCCTCGGTGATCTGTATTATCATCGACCACTTTATTGACTTCCCCCCAACACAAACTTGTCGTGTTTTGTGTTATACCTTGAGTTCCTTGCTATCCAGCATCTGTTCTTCTTTACCTTGGAGTATTACCCTTTACATGTCAAGAGTGTGGCAAGAAATTCACCACCCTTAACAATTCTTGACACAAGTGATACTTATTAACATCACCATTCTTTCCTTGGTCCTCGTGTTGTTTCTAACCGGAAAACCGACAAATGGTCTGTGAGGTGTAAATTCTAAACTTCTAGAAACCCTATTGCTTTGAAGTTTATTACTTATTGAATCATCATTCGAACATTGATCGTGCTACCTAGTCCAGATTCCTGGGTACACTCTTTTATCATTGTTCAGTTGTGTATGTTTCCCTCGAGCATACATCATTACATCATTTGATCCGCCAAATGATTATCTCCTTGTTCACATAATTGTGGAAATCCATCTTTTTGGAATTCTCGATGAATGATCGCTGAGTCCATCATCCACATCCTCATCTTCTCCTTGGTTAATGATGAACTCTTGTTTCGGAACTCGCTTCCATAGTTCATTTCTCGAGAATCTTGCAATGTCATTTCGTCGATTTGTGTTGCACCTTTTCCTCTCGGACCCCCTGAGTCTGAGGTATCATGACACCAATTGGATATGAATCTCGGTCAGATATGATGGTTGGGACAACTTTCCGAGAGTTATGATGTTGATCCTTTGGTGACCCGGTAACCTGATGTCATGCCTAGCACCCCCCCCCGGCTGGAGGACCTATCCTTATAGATTCCTTTTCAGCAAGGTTATCCGTCCATCCATGAGGAAATTGTAAGACTTATTCTACAAGTTATTCCTGATGGATCCTTCATGTTTCCAAAGTCTGATCTTCACATGAAGACCATGTCAATGCTATCTCGAAGCATGTCTGCGATACTCTGATTTTCAACAAGAACATCCGAAGCACGATGCTAAATTTTATTTATCACTTATCCTAAAACCGTTGTATGGGTAATATCATGAGATTCCTTCCCCCTTACCTAAATGGTTTTCTACTTTATATCCTGTCATGGATATCATGCTCTGCTTGTCATTGGGAAGGATATACCCCTGAAATATGTGTTTAAACACATTTTCCTTTCCATTGTTCTGTTTAATCTGATGATCATATTTTCCTTCCATTGTTGGTTTAACCTTTCTTGTGATCTATATGATCTGAGAAGTAATATTTTCCTGCTTATGTAAACATCTTGTTGTACAATTGTGTCAGTAAGACCATGTTACTTTTGTCGATGACATTCCGGTAACCACCGATGGACGAGAACTTTGCCTACTGGTCCGCCTCGTTCAACGAGCAGGAAAATGGTTCTCTTCGTCCCTCGCCCTTGGTACCAACGTTGTTGCCGACATAGCTGACATGGTACTCCCTGACATGCCTTGCTATCATGACCGTGCAAGATGTCACTGCTCCTATTAAAAAAAAAGAACCACATGGTGGGCCCATAACCCACAGTTTCACAGGATCGAAACCTGACTCTCCTATACACCCTGTTGCCAAAGTTATTCCTATAGCTTGACTTTGTATGTAATTTGCGAGCCACCTTCCTAGTGATCAATTCTGGTATCGGACACAATACTTATTCCCGTTGCTCTGAACCCCATTCACACTCTGTTTCAGGCAATGAACGATTGCCTATCCGCTTGAAACTTCTTATTGCACCGTCTTACTTTGCTCTCGATGTGTTTCATTTGTTCAACTCGAGAGATACTCATATGTTCATACTTGGGAAACCCCCAGAAGATTTTCCCTTGTGACATCCTATCGTTGTAGAGCTGCCCCTTACCTATTCGTAAGTACGATGGAGATCCCGAAGAAAGGATGACAAATTGATCATGGTGACTTGAAGCAGTGAAATGAAGACATCAACGAAAGGGATCAACCTCTTCGAAAGGGAAGCCAAGACCGAGAAGACTCGTTAAGTTTTTCGCTACCAACACCTTTCCCCCCCTTACTCCACCGCTTAAATCTCGGGACGAGATTTCTTGTAGTGGAGGAGAATTGTGACGCCCGGATATTTAGGCTACAGTAATTCCACGCTAATGATGCCATGTAACCTCGGTTACTGTTGTTAATCTCGCGATGGTTCAAAAATGATTCAAATTCAAATTTAAAATCAAGTCAAACAATTAAAGTTTTCAAAGGTCAAAACTAAAATGTTCTTAATATGACAAATAAATCATGGATATTATTGGTGGAGAAACAACATCTTTATAAGATATTTAAATACACTAAAGTGATTAAAACTACATCAAAACAATTAGTTATACTCCTAATATATTTTACCAAACACTAAACTATTTTATTTCTGAGGTAAAACTTCTTAGAACAGTGGATTATTTTGACACACTATTTTTGGGGCTATTTTCATATTTTACTAAACCAAAAATAAAGTGCAACTAAAATAAAACAGAAAAGAAAATTAAATAAAAACAAAACAAACTAACAAAAAAAAACTAAACTAAAATAAAAGAGAACCCCCCCCCCCACTGGACCCCTTGGCCAACTGGGCCAATGGCCCAGCCGGCCAGCTCACTGGCCCAACCGCCCCCCGCACCACTTAACCCCCCACCCATGACCGAACCCTAGGGCCCAACCCCCACTCCCCCACGTTCCCCCACCCTCTCCCTCCAGCGCCGCCAGGGGAGAGCCCCACGCACAACCCCCCATTCTCTCTCGTCTCTCTCCCATCCCCCCCCCCCCATGTGCGGATCCCGTCGGTGGCAACCGCCGCCCCCGACGCCTTGCACCCGCGCCGTCGCCGGAACCACGCCGCCGACGCCCACCGCTCGACCCCGTCGCCCTTGGATCCCATCGCCGTCGCTCGGAACGCCCCTCGCTGGAAGCATCGCCGCCGGCCTCCTCGAGCTCCTCCTCGACCTGATACCGTCGCCCGTTGTCGCCACCACCACGTCGCCGGCCTGCCTCCTTCTCCTCCTCCCCAGCGGCTACATCGCGCCGTCTCCGTCCTCGTCATCAATCATCGCGACCCCGGGCTCCGGCGCCTCCCCGAGCTCATTTTTAGCACAACTACAGGGCCCCGTGAGCACGCTTCCCCCCCATTCCCCCTCTGTTCCGTCGCTGTTTCGCCGTGGCTGCGCGCTCACCGTGGCCGCGTGCTTGCCGTGTCTGCGCGCGCCCCTGCTAGCCGGCCCTGACCGCGTTCCGCCTGCCCCCCCCCGCTGCTTGCCGCCTTGGGGCTCCGACCCTCGCCGGTCTCGCTGTCGTCGCCCGGTCCGGCGCCTCACCTCGCCCAGCCTGCTTCACCGCCGCTGGCTGGACCGGCCCCCGCCGCGCCGCTGGTTTCGTCCGAGGCCAGCGGCCGTGCTCGTTCCACCGGGCGCTCGTGGCCATGCCCCTGCGCCCGAAACCCAGTGCCTGTTAAGCCCCCTGCCTATGACAAAGGGGCCCCACGCCCCTGAGAACGAAAATTTTAAAAGAGGATTTATTAAAAATAATAAATAAAATAAATAAATAGATAATAATAATTTAATTAATTAATTAATTAAGGAATTAATTAAGTTAACTAATCATAATTACATTAATCTAACTAACTAATTAGTTTAATTAAACAGTAGTTAGATTAGTTAAACACTAATTAGCCTAAACAGTCTATGACCAGTGGGTCCCACACGTCAGATTGACCAGTCAACACCCCTGTTGACTGCTGACGTCATGCTGACGTCAGCAAACACTATTCTGGATAATGTTAATTTAAATAATTAATTAAAATCAGAAAATGATTTAAATCTTTAGAAAATCATATCTTTTAATCCGTAACTCGGATGAAAATATTTTCAACATGAAAGTTGCTCAGAACGACGAGACGAATCCGGATACGCGGTCCGTTCGTCCGCCACACACCCCTAACCTATCGAACCCGCAACTTTCCCCCTCCGGCTCCTCTGCCCGAAAACACGAAACACCGGGAATACTTTCCCGGGGGTTTTCCCCCCTTCACCGGTATCACCTAATACCGCGTTAGGGCACACCGAACACCGCGTATTGCCTTGATATATTTTGTGGTGCTTTGTTTGCTCTGTATTCATTATTTCTTCCCCCTCTTCTCTCCGGTAGACTAAGAGACCGACGCTGATGCCACCGAGTACGACTACGTCACCGACGACCCCTCCTTGTCTGAGCAACCAGGCAAGCCCCCCCCTTGATCACCAGATATCGCCTATTCTCCTCTATACTGCTTGCATTAGAGTAGTGTAGCATGTTACTGCTTTCGTTAATCCTATTCTGATGCATAGCCTGACATTGTCGCTACATCATTGATACCTTACCTGCAATCCTAAATGCTTAGTATAGGATGCTAGTTTATCATCATTGGCCCTACATTCTTGTCCGTCTGCCATGCTATACTTCTGGGCTGTGATCACTTCGGGAGGTGATCACGGGCATATACTATATACTTTACACTGTTACATTACCTGTGATACTGTTTGGAGTTGGGGGCTGAAGGGGCAGGTGGCTCCATCCCGGTAGAGGTGGGCCTGGGTTCCCGACGGTTACTTTGTGGCGGAGCGACAGGGCAGGTTGAGACCACCTAGGAGACAGGTGGGCCTGGCCCTGTTCGGCGTTCGTGGATACTTAACACGCTTAACGAGATCTTGGTATTTGATCTGAGTCGGCTACGAGCCTATACGCACTAACCATCTACGTGGGAGTAGTTATGGGTATCCCGACGTCGTGGTATCAGCCGAAGCACTTCAGACGCCAGCGACGGAGCGGCGCGCGCCGGATTGGACCGGAACGCCTACTAGGCTAGGTCTGCTTCCGGCCGCCCTCGCAACGTGCAGGTGTGCTCAGGGCGATGGGCCCAGACCCCTGCGCGCTTAGGTTTAGATCGGCGTGCTGGCCTCTCTGTTGTGCCTAGGTGGGGCTGCGACGTGTTGATCTTCCGAGGCCGGGCATGACCCAGGAAAGTGTGTCCGGCCAAATGGGATCGAGCGTGTTGGGCTATGTGGTGCACCCCTGCAGGGAAGTTAATCTATTCGAATAGCCGTGATCTTCGGTAAGAGGACGACTTGGAGTTGTACCTTGACCTTATGACAACTAGAACCGGATACTTAATAAAACACACCCTTCCAAGTTCCACAGACAACCCGGTGATCGCTTTTCCGCAGGGCGACGAGGAGAGGATCGCCGGGTAGGATTATGCTATGCGATGCTGCATGGAGATGTTACTTGGAGATGCTACTTGGAGGACTTCAATCTACTCTCTTCTACTTGATGCAAGACGGTGGCTGCGAGAAGCGTAGTCTTCGACAGGATTAGCTATCCCCCTCTTATTCTGGCATTCTGCAGTTCAGTCCACTGATATGGCCTCCTTACACATATACCCATGCATATGTAGTGTAGTTCCTTGCTTGCGAGTACTTTGGATGAGTACTCACGGTTGCTTTCTCCCCCCTTTTTCCCCCTTTTCCTTTCTTTCTGGTTGTCGCAACCAGATGCTGGAGCCCTGGAGCCAGACGCCACCGTCGACGACGACCCCTACTACACCGGAGGTGCCCCTACTACGTGCGGCCCGCTGGCGACGACCAGGAGTAGTTAGGAGGATCCCAGGCAGGAGGCCTGCGCCTCTTTCGATCTGTATCCCAGTTTGTGCTAGCCTTCTTAAGGCAAACTTGTTTAACTTATGTCTGTACTCAGATATTGTTGCTTCCGCTGACTCGTCTATGATCGAGCACTTGTATTCGAGCCCTCGAGGCCCCTGGCTTGTATTATGATGCTTGTATGACTTATTTTATTTGTAGAGTTGTGTTGTGATATCTTCCCGTGAGTCCCTGATCTTGATCGTACACATTTGCGTGCATGATTAGTGTACGATTGAATCGGGGGCGTCACACCCAAGGCACCCGAAGGTAATATGAAGGACAACCAAGAGCGTAAGCTTGGTGATGCCCCGGATGGCATCCCCTCTTTCGTCTTCATCTATCGGTAATTTTAGTTGGGGCTATATTATATTCACCACATGATATGTGTTCTGCTTGGAGCGTCTTGTATGATATGAGTCTTTGCTTTTTAGTTTTCCATAATCATCCTTTCTGTACACACCTTTTAAGAGGGACACGCATGAATCGTGGTTTATTAAAACACTCTATGTGCTTCACTTATATCTTTTGAGCTAGGCAATTTTGCTCTAGTGCTTCACTTATATCTTTTTAGAGCACAACAGTGGTTTTATTTTATAGAAAATTTTGAACTCTCATGATTCACTTATATTATTTTGGGAGTCTTTCTAAACAACATGGTAATTTTCTTTGGTTATGAATTTAGTCCTAATATGATAGGCATCCAAGAGGGATATAATAAAAAATTGGGACAATTGCAGTTTTGCCCCTAGTTGGAACCTACCCACGGGGTTTGCCCTTACTTTTCGACTCTGTTCAGTTTTGCCCTTAGATTTGCCCCTGAGGTCACCCGAATGCCCTTTAACCGCTTGACCAATACTTTGAAAATTCATAAGAAGTTCATATGAACTCCGAAAAATGCAAATAGATATCAAAATGTTGAAACAAACATTACCTTTATGTGCATATCATTTGTAGTAAGGACAAAAGTATCGTTTAAACTACTCGAGGTTATTAAAGTTATTAACATTATTAAATAAAAAGGCATAAAAATACTTTTTTCATGAATAAAAATTACATGCAAATGTATGTGATGCTTTGTGAACATCCTGATATCTTCTTTGCATTTTTCCGAGTTCATATCAACTTGTTAGGAATGTTCAAACAACTTTGACCATTATTTTGAAACTTCATAACAAGTTGATATGAACTCGGAAAAATGCAAATAAGATATCAGGATGTTCAGAAAATATCACCTACATTTGCATGTCATTTTTATTCGTGAAAAAAAATATTGTTTATACCTTTTTATTTTTAGTAATGTTAATTACATTAATAACCTTAGGTAGTTTAAACGGTACTTTTGTCCTGAATGCAAATGACATACACATAAAGGTAATGTTTATCTGAACATTTTGAGCTCTAATTTGCATTTTTCTGAGTTCATATCAATTTATTATGAATTTTCATAGTATTTGTCAAACGACCAAAGGGCATTCGGGCGGCCCCGAAGGAAAATCTAAGGGCAAAACTGAGCAGAGTCAAAAAGTAAGGGCAAAACCCGTGGGTAGGTTCCAATTAGGGGCAAAAATGCATTTGTCCCTAAAAACTTTCATATAAAGTGCATTGAATACTATGAGAAGTTTTATTCCTTATGATTGTTTTGAGATATGAGGATGGTCATATCAGAGTCATGCTAGTGAGTAATTGTGTATTGTAGAAATACTTGTGTTGAAGTTTGTGATTCCTGTAGCATGCACATATGATGAACCGTTATGTAATGAAGTCGGAGCATGATTTATTTATTGATTGTCTTCCTTATGAATGGCAGTCAAGGATGAGCGATGGTCTTTTCCTAGCAATCTGTCCCCCTAGGAGCATGCACGTAGTACTTTGTTTCGATGACTAATAGATTTTTTCAATAAGTATGTGAGTTCTTTATGACTAATGTTGAGTCCATGGATTATACGCACTCTCACCCTTTCACCATTGCTAGCCTCTCTAGTACCACGCAACTTTCGCCAGTACCATACACCCACCATATACCTTCCTCAAGACAGCCACCATGCCTACCTATTATGGCATATCCATAGACATTCCGAGATATATTGCCAGGCAACTTTCCACCATTCCATTTTATTATGACACGCTTCATCATTGTCATATTGCTTTGCATGATCATGTAGTTGACATCGTATTTGTGGCAAAGTCACCATTCATAATTTTTATACATGTCACTCTTGAGTCATTGCACATCCCGGTACACCGTCGGAGGCATTCATATAGAGTCATATTTTGTTCTAAGTATCGAGTTGTAATTCTTGAGTTGTAAGTAAATAAAAGTGTGATGATCATAATTATTATATCATTGCCCCATGTGAGGAAAAATAAAGAGGCCAAAGAAGCCAATCAAAAATGAGAGAAAAGAGAGAAGGGGCAATGTTACTATCCTTTTTCCACACTTGTGCTTCAAAGTAGCACCACGATCTTCATGACAAAGAGTCTCCTATGTTATCACTTTCATATACTAGTGATAATTTCTCATTATAGGACTTGTCTTGTATATTCCAACAATGGGCTTCCTCAAATTGCCCTAGGTCTTCATGAGCAAGCAAGTTGTTTGCACACCCACTTAGTTTCTTTTTGAGATTTCATAAACTTATAGCTCTAGTGCATCCATTGCATGGCAATCCCTACTTACTCGCATTGATATATATTGATGGGCATCTCCATAGCCCGTTGATACGCCTAGTCGATGTGAGACCATCTCCTTCTTTTTGTCTCCTCCACAACCACCATATTCTATTCCACCTATAGTGCTATGTCCATGGCTCACGCTCATGTATTGCATGCAAGTTGAAAAGGTTTGAGAACATCAAAAGTATGAAACAATTGCTTGGCTTGTCATCGGGGTTGTGCATGATTTGAATATTTTTTGTGGTGAAGATGGAGCATAGCCAGACTATATGATTTTGTAGGGATAGCTTTCTTTGGCCATGTTATTTTGAAAAGACATGATTGCTTTATTAGTATGCTTGAAGTATTATCGTTTTATGCCAATATTAAACTTTTTTTTTGAATCTTATTGATCTGAACATTCATGCCACAATAAAGAAAATTTCATGCATAAATATGCTAGGTAGCATTCCACATCAAAAATTCTGTTTTTATCATTTATCTACTCGAGGACGAGTAGGAATTAAGCTTGGGGATGCTTGATATGTCTCCAATGTATCTATAATTTTTTATCGTTCCATGCTATTATATTATCTATTTTGGATGTTTTATATGCATTAATATACTATTTATATTATTTTTGGGACTAACCTATTTACCTAAAGGCCAGTGTTAGTTTTTGTTTTTTCCTTGTTTTTGAGCTTCGCAGAAAAGGAATACCAAACGGAGTCCAAACGAAATAAAACTTCATGATGATATTTCTAGGACCAAAAGACACCCACGGAACTTGGAGTGCAAGTCATAAGAGACATGAGGCGGCGGTAAGGGTGGAGGGCGCGCCCTAGGGGGGCGCCCCCTACCTTGTGGGCCCCTCGGTGACCCCCTGACCTAGATCTCGTCCTATATATTCACATATATTTCAAAACCCTCAGAAGCATCGATGAAAACACTTTTCCACCGCCACAACCTCCTATTCCCGTGAGATCCCATCTTGGAGCCTTTTCCGGCATCCTGCTGGAGGTGGATTCAATCACGGAGGGCATCTATGTCAACTCTATTGCCCTTCCGATGAAGCGTGAGTAGTTACCACAGACCTACAGGTCCATAGCTAGTAGCTAGATGGCTTCTTCTCTCTCTTTGATTCTCAATACCATGTTCTCCTCAATGTTCTTGGAGATCTATCCAATGTAATCTTCTTTTGCGATGTGTTTGTCTAGATCCGATGAATTGTGGATTTATGATCAGCTTATCTATGAATATTATTTGAATCTTCTCTCAATTCTTATATGCATGATTTGATATCTTTGTATTTCTCTTTGAACTATCTGTTTGGTTTGGCCAACTAGATTGGTTTTTCTTGCAATGGGAGAGGTGCTTTGCTTTGGGTTCTATCTTGTGTAATTTCACCCAGTGACAAAGTAGGGGTAGCGAGGAACGTATTGAATTGTTGCCATCGAGGATAAAAATATGGGATTTTCATCATATTGCTTGAGTTTATTCCTCTACATCATGTCATCTTACTTAAGGCGTTACTCCGTTCTTTATGAACTTAATACTCTATATACATGCTAGATAGCGGTCGATGTGTGAAGTAATAGTAGTAGATGCAGACAGGAGTCGGTATACTTGACACGGACGTGATGCCTATATGCATAATCATTGCCTTGGATATTGTCATAACTTTGCGCTTTTCTATCAATTGCTCGACAGTAATTTGTTCACCCACCGTATTATTTGCCTTCAAGAGAGAAGCCTCTAGTGAAACCTATGGCCCTCGGGTCTATTTTCCATCATATTAGTTTCCAATCCACTATTTTGCAATTTTTTATTTTCAGATCTATAAACAAAAAAAACCAAAAAAATATTTTATCTTTTATTTAGTTTTATATATCTCTATCAGATCTCACCTTTGCAAGTGACTGTGAAGGGATTGACAACCCCTTTATCGCGTTGGGTGCAAGTGTTTGATTGTTTGTGCGGGTGCATCTATTGGGGACTTGCACGTTTCTCCTACTAGATTGATACCTTGGTTGTTAACTGAGGGAAATACTTATCTCTACCGTGCTACATCACCCTTTCCTCTTCAAGGAAAAAAACCAACGCAATCTCAAGAAGTAGAAGGCCCCCACCCTGGGGTACGCCTGTATGGCTTGTGGCCTCCTCGTAGGGCTTCTGGCCTCATCTCCAAGTCTCGTGGGTTTCTTCTGGTCCAACAAAAATCAGCGTAAAGTTTTATTCCGTTTGGACTCCGTTTGATATTCCTTTTTTCTCAAATTCAAAAACAAGGAAAAAACAGAAACTCACTGAGCACTAGGTTAATAAAGTTAGTCCTAAAAAAGCATATTAATGCATATAAAACATCCAAAATAGATAATATAATGCCATGGAACAATCAAAAATTAAAGATATGTTGGAGATGTATCAAGCATCCCCAAGCTTAATTCCTGCTCGTCCACGAGTAGGTAAATGATAAAAACAAATTTTTTGATGTGAAATGCTACCTAACATATTTACTGATGCAATTTTCTTTGTTGTGGCATGAATATTCAGATCCATAAGATTAAAAACAAAAGTTTAATATTAACATAAAAACAATAATACTTCAAGCATACTAATAAATTAATCATGTCTTCTCAAAGTAACATGGCCAAAGAAAGTTATCCCTACAAAATCATATAGTCTGGCTATGCTCTATCTTCAAAACACAAAATATTTGATCATGCACAACCTCGATAACAAGCCAAGCAATTGTTTCATACTTTTAGTGTTCTCAAGATTTTTCAACTTTCACGCAATACATGAGTGTGAGCCATGGATATAGCACTATAGGTGGAATAGAATATGGTGGAGGTTGTGAGGAGAAGACAAAAAGGAGAAAGTCTCACATCAACTAGGCACATTAATGGGCTATGGAGATGCCCATCAATTGATATTGATGCAAGTGAGTAGGGATTGCCATGCAATGGATGCATTAGAGCTGTAAGTGTATGAAAGCTCAAAAATAAACTAGGTGGGTGTGCATCCAAATTGCTTGCTCACGAAGACCTAGGGAAATTTTTACGAAGCCATTGGAATGTACAAGCCAAGTTCTATAATGCAAAATTCCCACTAGTATATGAAAGTGACAAAATAGGAGACTCTCTATCATCAAGAACATGGTGCTACTTTGAAGCACAAGTGTGGAAAAAAGATAGTAACATTGTCCCTTCTCTCTTTTCTCTCATTTTTTGTTTGGGCTCTTTGACCTCTTTTTTGTTTTTGGGGGCTCTTTGGCCTCTTTTATTATGTTTTTAAGTCTGGAGTCTCATCCCAACTTGTGAGGGAATCATAGCTTCCATCACCCTTTCCTCACACGGGACAATGCTCTAATAATGATCATCACACATTTATTTACTTACAACTCAAGAATTACAACTCAATACTAGAACAAAATATTACTCTATATGAATACCTTTGGTGGTGTATCGGCATGTGCAATGATCAAGAGTGACATGTATAAGAAGTATGAACGGTGGCCTAGCCACAAATACTATGCCAAATATGATCATGCAAAGCAATATGACATTGATGGTGCATGTCATAATAAAACAAAATGATGGAAGTTTGACGCAGCTTGAACTACGTCAGTATTTCCCCAAAGAGGAAGGGATGATGCAGCACAACTATAGTAGGTATTTTCCTCAGTGATGAGACCAAGGTTATCACCAGTAGGAGAACCACTCAACACCACGTAAACAACTCCTGCACACAAAGAACAAATACTTGCAACCCGACGTAAGAGAGGGGTTGTCAATCCCTCACGAGTAAAAAATAGGTAAAATTGTAGTAGATTGGATAAATAGATCTCACAGGAACGCGAGATAAAATAAATAAATAAAAATTGCAGCAAGGTATTTTTGTATTTTTGGATTAATAGACCTGAAAATAAAAGCAAATAAAAATAGATCGCGAAGGCAAATATAATAAATAAGAGACCCCGGGGCCGTAGATTTCACTAGTGGCTTCTCTTGAGAAAAATAACATATGGTGGGTAAACAAATTACTGTTGGGCAATTGATAGAACTTAAAATAATCATGAAGATATCTAGGCAATGATCATATAGGCACCATGTCCAAGATTAGTAGACCGACTCCTGCCTGCATCTACTACTATTACTCCACACATCGACCGCTATCCAGCATGCATCTAGTGTATTAAGTTCATGGAAAAACGGAGTAATGCAATAAGAATGATGACATGATATATACAAGATTTATTTATGTAGAAATAGACCCCATCTTGTTACCCATAATAGCAACGATACATATGTGTCGGTTCCCCTTCTGTCACTATGATCAAGCACCATAAGATCGAACCCATCACAAAGCACCTCTTCCCATGGCAAGAAAAATCGATCTAGTCGGCCTAACTAAACCAAAGATTCGAAGAAGAAATACGAGGATATAAGTAATCATGCATATAAGAGAACAAAAGACTCAAATAACTTTCATGGATAAAAACATAGATCTGATCATAAACTCAAAGTTCACCGGATCCCAACAAACACACTGCAAAAAAAGAGTTACATCAAATAGATATCCAAGACACCATTGTATATATTGAGAATCAAAAGAGAGAGGAAGCCATCTAGATACTAACTATGGACCCGTAGGTCTACAATGAACTACTCACGCATCATAGGAGAGGCACCAATGAGGATGATGAACCCCTCCGTGATGGTGTCTAGATTGGATCTGGTGGTTCTGGAACTTGCGGCGGCTGGAATTGATTTTTGTCGACTCCCCTAGATTTTCTGGAATATTGGGGTATTTATAGAGCAAAGAGGCGGTGCAGGAGGCCACCGAGGTGGGCACAACCCATCTGGGCGCATCTGGGCCCCCAGGCGCGCCCTGGTGGTTGTGCTCCCCTCGGAGCTCCCCTTAGGTGCTTTCTTGGCCCAACAGGTGTCTTCTGATCCAGAAAAAATCACCAAAAAGTTTTGTTGCGTTTGGACTCCGTTTGGTATAGATTTTCTGTGAAGTAAAAAAACAAGCAAAAAGCAACAACTGGCACTGGGCACTATGTCAATAGGTTAGTCCCAAAAAATGATTGTAAAACATCCAAGAATGATAATATAACAGCATGGAACAATAAAAAAATATAGATAGGTTGGAAAGGTATCAGCATCCCCAAGCTTTATTCCTGCTCGTCCTCGAGTAGGTAAATGATAAAAACAGAATTTTTGATGTGGAATGCTGCCTAACATGTTCATCACATATTCTTTTCTTTGTAGCATGGACATTTGAACTTTTATACGATTCAAAGCAATAGTCTAGTTTTGACATGAGGACTTTAATACTCAAGCATATCAACAAGCACCATGCTTTCAAGATATTAACACTAAAGCAAGTTATCCCTAGCCCGTTATGCTCAATCATTGATCCATTCATGAAACACACTCGCATATTAGCTACATCCAATGCTCAAGTACGATCATAGTGCCCCTTAGTTGGTGCTTTATAAGAGAAGATGGAGACTCAAGTAAAAATAAAAATTGCATAAAGTAAATAGAAAGGCCCTTCGCGGAGGGAAGTAGGGATTTATAGAGGTGCCAGAGCTCAAAGCGAAAAAAAGATAGAGATAAAACATTTTGGGTGGCATGCTTTTCCTGTCAACGGAAACAATCGAGTAGTTCCCAATACGTTCCATGCTAGATATATCATAGGCGGTTCCCAAATAGAAAATAAAGTTTATTCCCTTTTCCACCATACTTTCACTTTCCATGGCTAACCGTATCCACGAGTGCCTTCCATACCAACATTTTCCAAGGATTTTATTATTTGACAACATAAAGTAAATTCATTTTTCCTTTCGGGACTGGGCATCCCTAATACCTTTGTCGTACTCTTGTGCAATGACAAGTGAATAAACACTCATCTTGAGAATAACACATCTAGCATGGAAATATATCAACCACCCCCTACCGTTTCATGAGCGGTACGAGCACACAAAAGGGAAATTTATTTTGAAAATTAGAGATGGCACATACAAATTTGCTTAGAACGGCAAAAGAATACTGCATATAGGTAGGTATAGTGGACTCATGTGGAAAAAATTGGTTTAAATGATTTTGGATGCACAAGTAGTGATCATACTTAGTGAAAGTGAAGGCTAGCAAAAGGTTGAGAAGCATCTAACCAAGAAACGAAAAATCTCATAAGCGAGCATTAAGCATAACTATAATGCACCACAAGTAGGATGTAATTTCATTGCATAACTATTGACTTTTGTGCTTGCATAGGGAATCGCAAACCTTAACACCAATATTCTTACTAGAGCATAATTACTCATTAACATGACTCACATATCACTATCATCATATCTCAATACTATTACAAAGAATCAAGTTTATTTTGTCCAATGATCTTCATGAAAGTTTTTATTATATCCTCCTTGGATATGTATCACTTTGGGACTAGTTTCCTATGTTGCTTTTAATAAGCTCAAACAAATATAAGTGAAGAACATGAGCATAAAAATTTTCTACTCCCAAAATAATCTAAGTGAAGCAAGAGAGAATTTATTCAAAAATACTAAAGCACACCGTGCTCAAAAAGATATAAGTGAAGCACTAGAACAATTCCTTAGCTCATAAAGATTTAAGTGAAGCATAGAGAGCAACTCTAACAAGTCATAGCACAATTTTGGCTCTCTCAAATAGGTTTGTCCAGCAAGGATTCATGACTTAAAAATATAATCAAAACAAGCAAAGGCTCATATCATACAAGACGCTCTAAGCAAAACTCATAATATGTGACGAATAAAAATATAGTTTCAAGTAAAATACCGATGGTTGTTAAAAGAAAGAGGGGATGCCACTCAGCGGCATCCCCAAGCTTAGTTGCTTGATACTTCTTGAATGTTATCTTGGGGTGCCTCAGGCATCCCCAATCTTAGACTTTTTCTAATCCTTATTCCTTCATCCATCGATCTCACCCAAAACTCGAAAACTTCAATCACACAAAACTCAACAAAACTTCGTGAGGTCTGTTAGTATAAGAAAGCAAATCACTACTCTAAGTACTATTGCAAACCCATTCATATTTTATTTTTGCATTATATCTACTGTATTCCAACTTTTCCATGGCAAAAACTCTTCAAAGGAAACCATAGAATCATCAAAACAAGCACACAACGCAAAGAAAACAGAATCTGTCAAAAACAGAATAGTCTGTAGTAATCAGAGAACTTTGTATACTTCTATAACTCCAACAATTCTGAAAAATTAGGACAACGTGAGAAATTTGTATATTAATCTTGTGTAAAAACTTTAGAGCAAAAGCACGTTTATGTGATTTATGGAAATTGTTTTTCTGAGTGCAAAAGTTTATGTTTGTCAACAACATCAAATCAACTATCACCCACATCATCCCAAAGGCTTTTCTTGGCACAAACACTAATTTAAACCACAAAAATACATCTAATCAGAGGCATAATTGGGTATTTTATTGAAAACAGCAATAAAACCAAAAATAAAAAAGATACAAGTTGGGTTGCCTCCCAACGAGCGCTACCGTTTTACGCCCCTAGCTAGGCATAATGCGAAGGATCTAAGTATTGTCATCTTTGTTTCTAGATCCATATGATGCCCTCATGATTGATTAATATGGTGGCTTAATTCTAGTTGTAGGGAAGTGTTCCATACCCTTCCTTAGTGTAAATTGAAATTTAATATTGCCTTCTTTCCTATCAATCACGACACCAATAGTACGTAAAAACGGTCTACCAAGAATAATCGGACAAGATGGATTGCAATCAATATCAAGAACATAAAATTTATGGGCACATAATTCCTATTTTCAAGAATAAGAACATCATTAATTCTTCCCATAGGCTTTTTAACAGTTGAATCCGCCAAGTGAAAATTTAAAGACCATTCTTCAATATCAGTAAGACCAAGCACATCACATACATATTTAGGAATTGTAGAAACACTAGCACACAAGTCACATAAAGCAAAACACTCATAATTTTTGATTTTGACTTTGATAGTAGGTTCCCATTCATCATGTAATTTTCTAGGAACAGAAACCTCTAATTTCAACTTTTCTTCTAAAGCTTTCATCATAGCATCAAAAATATGTTTAGTAAAAGCTTTATTTTGTTCATAAGCATGGGGTGAATTTATCATGGATTGCAATAAAGAAATACAATCAATCAAAGAGCAACTATCATAATTAAAGTCTTAGTAATCCAAAAGAGTGGGCACATCACTAGTGAAAGTTTTGACCTCTTCAAACCCACTTTTATCAATTTTATGAACAAGATTTTCACCCTCCGAATTATCGGGACACCTTCTAGCTAAAGTTTACTCTTCTTTCGTCCCTTTATTATCAATCTTAATTTTACTAAACAAAGAATCAATAGAAGAAACACCAATCATTTTAAGATCTTCATCACTTTTATGAAAGCAATCACTAGAAAATGCTTTTTCTAAAAATTCTCTTCTAGCTCTAAGCATAGCGGTTCTTGAGATTTTCTACATCATGAGAATTTCTATCAATACTTCAGACATATCATCAATCTTATTCATCTTTTCTTCTATTCTAGCATTGAAAACTTTTTGAGTATTGATAAATTCCTTAATATTATTCTCAAGATCAGAGGTGTTCCTATTATTATTATAAGAAGGATTACCATAGTAATTACCATAGTTATTAGAGGAATTGCTAGGAAAAGGCCTAGGATTAAAATTACCTCTATAAGCATTGTTATTGAAATTGTTTCGCGAGATAAAATCCACATCTATGGCATCACTATTTTGCTCAATCAAAGTAGACAAAGGCACATCATTAAAATCAATAGGAGCACTTTTATTAGCAACTAAGAGCATCAACTTTTTCACTCAAAGAAGAAATTTCTTAAACCGAATCAACTTTTTTACTAGTAGGAGCTCTTTCGGTATGCCATTGTGAATAATTTGCCATAATATTATCAAGCAATTTGGTGGCTTCACCCAAAGTAATTTCCATAAAATTACCGCCCTTGGCGGAGTCCAAAAGATTACAAGAAACAAAATTCAACCCCGCATAATTTTTTTGTATGATCATCCAAAGATTTAACCCATGAGTTGGGCAATTCCTTAGCATTAATTTCATCCTTTCCCAAGATTGTGCAACATGCTCATGTTCAAGTTGCTTGAAATTCATGATGTGGGTTCTAAGGGAAATAACTTTCGCTGGTAAAACTTAGTAATAAAGGCATCTTTGCACTTATCCCAAGAACGATACTATTTCGAGGCAAAGAAGAAAACCAAAATTTTGCTCGATCTCGCAAAGAAAACAGGAATAATTTCAACTTCACAAAGTTATTCTCCACATCTTTTTTCTTTTGCATATCGCATAATTCCATGAATATGTTAAGATGGGATGCGACATCCTCATTAGGAGTACCGGAAAATTGATCTTTCATAACAAGATTCAGCAAAGCGGCATTAATATCACAAGACTCCACACTAGTGGCGGGAGGAGCAATCAGAGTGCTAATAAAATCATTGTTGTTGGTATTGGAGAAATCACACAACTTGGTGTTCTCTTGAGTCATCGTGACTACACAACAAGATTGCACTCAAAAATAGATCTGATGAGAAAATGACGAACGAAAAAGAGGGCGAATAAAACAACAAATTTTTGTGAAGTGGGTAGAGGAAAATGAGAGGCAAATGGAAAATAATGTAAATTGCAAGGAGATTAGATTTGTGATTTGGAACCTCGTAGATGTTGGTGATGTCTCCCTGGCAATGGCGCCAGAAATTCACACGTTGACAGGAGACTATCTTGACTTCATCCTCCCCGACAACGGCGCCAGAAATTCCTTTTGATGCGGCTTGAACTACGTCGGTATTTCCCCAAAGAGGAAGGGATGATGCAGCACAACTATGGTAGGTATTTCCCTCAGCGATGAGATCAAGGTTATCAAACTAGTAGGAGAACCACACAACACCATGTAAACAGCTCCTGCACACAAAGAACAAATACTTGCAACCCGACGTAAGAGAGGGGTTGTCAATCCCTCACGGGTAAAAAGATAGGTAAAATTGTAGTAGATTGGATAAATAGATCTCGCGGGATGCGAGATAAAACAAATAAATAAAATTGCAGCAAGGTATTTTTGTATTTTTGGATTAATAGATCTGAAAATAAAAGCAAATAAAAATATATCGCGAAGGCAAGTATAATAAAGAAGAGACCCCGGGGGGGGGGGGGGGCGTAGATTTCACTAGTGGCTTCTCTCGATAAAAATAGCATACGGTGGGTAAACAAATTACTGTTGGGCAATTGATAGAACTTCAAATAATCATGACGATATCCAGGCAATGATCATTATATAGGCATCACGTCCAAGATTAGTAGACCGACTCCTGCCTGCATCTACTACTATTACTCCACACATCGACCGCTATCCAGCATGCATCTAGTGTATTAAGTTCATGGAAAAATGGAGTAATGCAATAAGAACAATGACATGATGTAGACAAGATCTATTTATGTAGAAATAGACCCCATCTTGTTATCCTTAATAGCAACGATACATATGTGTCGGTTCCCCTTCTGTCACTGGGATCAAGCACCGTAAGATCAAACCCATCACAAAGCACCTCTTCCCATGGCAAGAAAAATCGATCTAGTTGGCCTAACTAAACCAAAGATTCGAAGAAGAAATGTGAGGCTATAAGTAATCATGCATATAAGAGATCAAAAGACTCAAATAACTTTCATGGATAAAAACATAGATCTGATCATAAACTCAAAGTTCATCGGATCCCAACAAACACACCGCAAAAAAAGAGTTACATCAAATAGATCTCCAAGAGACCATTGTATTGAGAATCAAAAGAGAGAGGAAACCATCTAGCTACTAACTATGGACCCGTAGGTCTACAATGAACTACTCACGCATCATTGGAGAGGCACCAATGAGGATGACGAACCCCTCCATGATGGTGTCTAGATTGAATCTGATGGTTCTGGAACTTGCAGTGACTGGAACTGATTTTTGTCGACTCCCCTACGGTTTCTGGAATATTGGGGTATTTATAGAGCAAAGAGGTGGTGCGGAAGGCCCCAGAGGTGGGCACAACCCTGGTGGGTTGTGCTCCCCTCAGATCTCCCCTCAGGTGCTTTCTTGGCCCAACAGGTGTCTTCTGGTCCAGAAAAATCACCAAAAAGTTTCGTTGCGTTTGGAGTCCGTTTGGTATTGATTTTCTGTGAAGTAAAAAAAAGCAAAAAACAGCAACTGGCACTGGGCACTATGTCAATAGGGTAGTCCCAAAAAATGATATAAGGTTGCTATAAAATGATTGTAAAATATCCAAGAATGATAATATAACAACATGGAAAAATAAAAAATTATAGATAGGTTGGAAACGTATCAGCATCCCCAAGCTTAATTTCTGCTCGTCCTCAAGTAGGTAAATGAAAAAAATAGAATTTTTGATGTGGAATGCTGCTAACATGTTCATCACATATTCTTTTATTTGTAGCATGTACATTTGAACTTTTATACGATTCAAAGTAGTAGTGTAGTTTTGACATGAGGACTTTAATGCTCAAGCAAATCAACAAGCAACCATGTCTTTCAAAATATCAACACTAAAGCAAGTTATCCCTAGCCGTTATGCTTAATCGTTGATCCATTCATGAAATACACTCGCATATTAGCTACACCCAATGTTCAAGTACGATCATAGTGCCCCTTAGTTGGTGCTTTATAAGAGAAGATGGAGACTCAAGTAAATTTTTTTTGCATAAAGTAAATAGAAAGGCCATTCGCGGAGGGAAGTAGGGACTTGTAGAGGTGATTTTCCTATGGTAGATATAAAACATTTTGGGTGGCATGCTTTTCCTATCAATGAAAACGATCGAGTAGTTCCCAATACTTTCCATGCTAGATATATCATAGGCGGGTTCCAAACAGAAAATAAAGTTTATTCCTTTTTCCAACATACTTTCACTTTCCATGGCTAACCGTATCCATGGGTGCCTTCCATACCAACATTTTCCAAGGAATTTATTATTTGACAACATAAAGAAAATTCATTTTTCCTTTCGGGACTGGGCATCCCTAATACCTTTGTCGTACTCTCATGCAATGGCAAGTGAATAAACACTCATCTTGAGAATAGCACATCTAGCATGGAAATATATCAGCCGCCCCCTACCATTTCATGAGCGGTACAAGCACACAAAAGGGAAATTTATTTTCAAAATTAGAGATAGCACATACAAATTTGCTTATAACGGCAAAATAATACAACATATAGGTAGGTATAGTGGACTCATGTGGCAAAAACTGGTTTAAAGGATTTTGGATGCACAAGTAGTGATCATACTTAGTGCAAATGAAGGCTAGAAAAATATTGAGAAGCATCCAACCAAGAAACGAAAAATCTCATAAGCGAGCATTAAGCATAACTAACACGGAATAATGCACCACAAGTAGGATGTAGTTTCATTGCATAACTATTGACTTTCATGCTTGCATAGGGAATCTCAAACCTTGACACCATTATTCTTGCTACATCATAATTACTCATCAACATGACTCACATATCACTATCATCATATCTCAATACTATTACAAAGAATCAAGTTTATTTTGTCTAATGATCTTCATGAAAGTTTTTACTATATCCTCCTTGGATATCTATCACTTTGGGACTAGTTTCATATGTTGCTTTCAATAAGCTCAAACTAATATAAGTGAAGAACGTGAGCATAAAATTTTTCTATTCTCAAAATAATCTAAGTGAAGCAAGAGAGAATTTCTTTGAAAATACTAAAGCACACCGTTGAGGGAGTCCTGGATTAAGGGGTCCTCGGACAGCCGGACTATATACTTTGGCCGGACTGTCGGGCTATGAAGATACAAGATAGAAGACTTCGTCCCGTGTCCGGATGGGACTCTCCTTGGTGTGGAAGGCAAGATTGGCGATTCGGATATGTAGATTCCTTTCTCTGTAACCGACTTTGTACAACCCTAGCCCCCTCCCGTGTCTATATAAACTAGAGGATTTAGGCTTCTAGGGTTTAGCCACGACAATCATAACCTCATAGGCTAGGCTTCTAGGGTTTAGCCATTACGATCTCATGGTAGATCGACTCTTGTAACACTCACATTCATAAAGATCAATCAAGCAGGAAGTAGGGCATTACCTCCATAGAGAGGGCCCGAACCTGGGTAAACATTGTGTCCCCCGCCTCCTGTTACCATTAGCCTTAGACGCATAGTTCGGGACCCCCTACCCGAGATCCGCCGGTTTTGACACCGACATTGGTGCTTTCATTGAGAGTTCCGCTGTGTCATCACCAGAAGGCTTGATGGCTCCATCAATCATCTACAACAATGAAGTCCAGGGGGAGATTTTCCTCCCCAGACAGATCTTCATATTCAGCGGCTTCGCACTGCGATCCAACTCTCTTGGCCATCTAGAGCAGATCGATAGCTACGCCCCTGGCCATCAGGCCAGATTTGGAAGCCGGAATTTTGTGGACGATATCCGCGGAGACTTGATCTTCGATGGATTCGAGCTCATGACGGCTGTCCCCTACCACCATGATGAACATGACCTAAATCTGTCATCTGGCCGCGTGCAGGAGATAGCGCATGTGACCACCCTGGCCCTAGAGCCGGAGCGGACTGCATCGCCCGAAGACAGGAAGCTTAACCCCGCCACGGAGGCCGCAGACTCAGTGGTGCTCGAGACGCACACAGACCCAACATCGGGCTGGGCTTGTGTCACCGGAACCTTGGACTCATCTCCGGCCATGGGTTTCGGACCACGTGGATCCGTGTCCTTCGAACCTGATTGGGCGCCGCTCTTGGAATTCAGCTCCGTGGACATCTTCCAGCACTCGCCTTTTGGCGACGTGTTAAACTCATTAAAATCCCTCTCCTTGTTGGGGGACTCTCGGCCGAACTATGTCCGGCTCGAATGGGAAGCGGACGACGAAGAACTTCGTTTCCCACCCACCACCCACTTTATAGCCACTGTCGACGACTTAACTGACATGCTTGATTACGACTTCGAAGACATTGACGGTATGGACGAAGATGCCGGAGAGGAGCAGGAACCACCGCCTACAGGGTGTTGGACAGCCACCTCCTCGTATGACATATACATGGTGGATACACCCAAAGAAAACAATGGCGACGATGAAAATCCAGTCGAGGATAAACCTCCTGAGATACAGCCAAAGCACCAACGCAGCGGCGCTGCTCTAAGCCATGCCGTAGTAAAAATAGCAACACCATCATAGGATAAAATAACACTCCAGACGATGCCGAAGACAATGAAGGCCCCGTTGAGCCAACCTCCGAGTAGGAGAAACGGGAGCATGGGCGAGTCAGCCCTGGCGAACAGGCCATGAATGAAGACTTGAAGGACAACAACTACCTTCTGCTCTCCGAGGACGAGGTGAGCCTCCGTGATGAAGATTTTATCGTGCCTGAGGAGCCCGCTAAACAGGAACGCTTTAAGCGCCAGCTAATTGCCACTGCAAGGAGCCTAAAACAGAAGCAACAACAGCTTCAAACTGATCAATATCTACTCAATAAAAGATGGACTGGTGTCTTGGCAGCCAAGGAATATGGCCTTGAGCGCCCAACCAAAAGCTACCCGAAGCGCAAACTGTTACCACAGTTCGACGACGAGGCGCTGGAGCCTGTCCTACCAAGGTACAATGCGGCTGACCGACCACCACGTGGTCGGGACAAAGCGGCACCTCAAGCCAAACACCAGCCCGCAATACCTCGCTGAACAAACAGAAATACAACAGCTAGGGGATATACACATGACCTGCGGCGCGACTTGGAAAACAGAGCAGGTCAGACAAGATCAATCTATGGATCACGGTGGCGTGCCCCGATGCACGAGGATGGCCATCCAGCTCAACGTGACAAACATAATCACGTCTTGGCCGAAAACCGCAGACGAACTCCATTCGAGCTACGTCACGACTTGGCCTGATATAGAGGCACCGCACACCCCCTTTGCTTCACTGACGAAGTAATGGGACACGATTTCTCAGAAGGGTTTAAACTCGTCAACATCGAATCATATGATGGCACAACAGACCCCGCGGTATGGATTGAGGAATTTCTTCTCCATATTCATATGGCCCGCTGTGATGATCTTCACGCCATCAAATACCTCCCGCTCAAACTCAAGGAACCAGCTAGGTACTGGTTGAACAGTCTGCCCGAAAACTCCATTGGCAGCTGGGAGGACTTGGAAGACGCCTTCCTCGACAACTTCCAAGGCACATACGTCCGACCTCCGGATGCCGATGACCTAAGTCACATAATCCAATAGCCCGGAGAGTCAGCCAGGAAATTCTGGACTAGGTTCTTAACTAAAAAGAACCAGATCATTGACTGTCCGGATGCTGAAGCCCTAGCAGCCTTTAAGCACAGCATCCGCGACGAATGGCTGACCAGACGCCTCGGCCAGGAAAAACCAAAGTCCATGTCATCCCTTACGACACTCATGACCCGCTTCTGTGCGGGCGAAGATAGTTGGCTAGCCCATAGCAATAACAATACAAGCGAACCTGGCACTTCTGAAGCCAGAAACAACAACCACAAGCCCCGACGCAATGGACATAAGCGTCGAAACAATGGTAACAACACCGAAGACACGACGGTCAATGCCGGATTCAGTGGCTCTAAATCCGGTCAGTTGAAGAAGCCATTTAAGAGAAATAATCCAGGCCCGTCCAGTTTGGACCGCATACTAGATAGACCATGCCAAATCCATGGCACTCCTGATAAACCAGCCAATCATACCAACTGGGAATGTTGGGTCTGCAAACAGGCCGACAAGTTAAATGCCGAGAATAAGGAGAAAGGGTCACAAAGCGATAATGATGACGAGGAAGCCCGACCACCGAACACAAGGGGACAGAAGAAATCCCCCCCCCCCCAAGTCAAAATAGTGAACATGATATACATCACCCATATCCCCAAGAGGGAGCGTAAGCGTGCACCCAGTCATCCCAAAGTTCAACCCATGGTCGTCCTGTCCGATCACCTTCAATCGCAGGGACCATCCGACCAGTATCCGTCATGGCAGTTCAGCCGCAGTGGTCCTCGACCCAATTATTGATGGATTCCACCTTACGCGAGTCCTCATGGATGGTGGCAGCAGCCTGAACCTGCTCTATCAGGATACAGTGCACAAAATGGGTATTGATCCCTCAAGGATTAAGCCCACAAAAACCACCTTTAAAGGTGGCATACCAGGTGTAGAGGCCTATTGTACGGGCTCAATCACACTGGAAGTGGTCTTCGGATCCTTGGATAATTTCTGAAGCGAAGAGTGGCTATCATGCACCGCTCGGACGAACCGCATTCGCTCGCTTCAATGCGGTGCCGCACTACGCCTACCTCAAGCTCAAGATGCCTGGACCATGCGGTGTTATAACAGTCAATGGAAACACGGAACACTCTCTCCATACCGAGGAGCACACCACGACCCTTGCAGCAGAAGTATAAAGTGGCCTTTTCAGGCATAACCGCAATTCAACAGCCAAGCTCCCGGACACCATCAAGCGAGTCTGGACTACTTAGCAGTAGGACAGTCCAGCTCGTGTAGAGCTTGACTAGCAATTTGGCCTCCGTCCCAGTCCCAACAAGGCGGTGATGCTCGTGCCGCGTGTACATAACTACGCACTTAAAATACCATGGGCATGGACGGAGGCGCAGCTAGACCGTGGTCCATAATGCGGCTCAACCGCCCTGGTTCCGCATACCTTCACTTTTTCTTTTTCATTTCAGTTTTTTCTCTTCTCGAGGCTTTTCTGATAACCTGATCATCGGACCTATCACGGGACGGATACACCAAGAAGGCAAGGAGCTTTGACGTACAAGGGAACCCCCAGGTGGTATCTGCTAACGATCATTATACCTATTTTAAAAACTCGCACGCAGCTCGCCCTTGGTCGTGGCATGTCAAATAGCCTTATTTTCTTATTGCATTACTTGTACAAATATGCCTTGACGTATTAGTCAAATTACAATGGAAAATAGTTTGCGACTCAATATTTGCAGCGTCAACTTATTACTTGACTTTTTCCTTTCCTTTATATATTCTTATCAATTGCTCCCGTACACTCTGGTACGACTTAATTCACCAGGGGCTTCATCAAACCCCATAACATGACAATAAAGTCCGAACACTTTTATAGTACAGTTCGGCACCCCGAACTTATAACATTATATGCATCGGCTCCGAATCATGTCTTTGGTCAATAGTTGGGTTGCGTGGCTCCTGTGCTTACTACCTTACGTTCCGCTATATCGGTTAGGGTAGTAAATGGAGAACTACTGCAATTGTGTCCTAGTTCTTCCGGACGAGCACCTCAGCAGAGAAAGCCAAAAACTGATTGTCATGATGCGGCGAGAGCTGGTCAGCTGTTCGAGAGGTTTCAAATCCTTAGAGATTTTTTCCGCATTATGTGATGAGTCGGTTTTTATCTGATTAGGCGTGTATAGCGCCCCAAGTCTGGACTTCCGAGCACTAAGGGCTGCGCCAAAAAAATTCTAGTTAAACTCCCATGGATAAGTGAGGGTGATAAAGCCGTATAGTCCGATTGCCTTGTTCGTTGTGCTAAACACCCCCCTTTAAGGACCAAAATTTGGAGTAAAGAGTGTTTAGATTTATCCCGAACACCCCCATACTACCTACATGGGGCAGAAGTCGACGACTGGCCAACTCTCAGATTTAACAAAACGGCCGCACAGGAGGTAAAACTTTAAATAACAGACATTATATTAGATAACATATTTGTTTCATATTACAGGACAGGATAACATGAGTGTATTCATGGAAATATGATATCCTTAGCACATTGCTCCACCACAAGGCGGGATCCCTCCAGGACACTGTCAAAATACAGTTGGGGTCTGTGGTGCTCCTTGCCCTCGGGCGGTCCCTCGGTCATCAGCTTCATGGCGTCCATCTTCGCCCAGTGCATCTTAGCGCGGGCAAAAGCCATTCGTGGACCTTCGATATAGACCGACCGCTTGATGGCTTCAAGTCGAGGGCAGGCACTGACGAGCCGCTTCACAAGTCCGAAGTAGCTGCTGGGCATGGCTTCGACGGGCCATAGCCGGATTATCAAATCCTTCATGGCTAGTTCGGCCGCCCTATGCAGCTCGACCAGCTGTTTCAGCTGATTGCTAAAGGGCACTGGATGCTCTGGTCCACGGTATTGAGACCAGAACAGCTTCTCCATAGAGCTCCCCTCTTCGGCTCGACAGAATTCTGCAGCGTCTGACACGCTGAGCGGTAGATCCGCAAACACCCCTGGAGAACTCCAAACCCGGGTCAGTAAGAGGAACCTTTCCTTCACATATTTGCTCTACATTATAAAAGCCTTACCCGCCATGATTTTCGTGGCCGCCTGGATTTCCTGGAGGGTGCCCTGGGCTTCGGCTCGGGCATCTTGTGCGCTCTGGCGGGTCTTGGCAAGTTTGGACTCTCGATCCTTAAAATCGCGCTCCAAGGACTCATACTTCTTAGCGGGGTCCTGGAGCTCTTGCTGGACCTCACTGACCCGAGCCACGTGCTTTTCACGTGCGGCCTTTTCTTTAGCCGCCCTGTCCTCGGCCTCGGCTAGCGACCTCTTGAGAGCCTCTGCCTCGGTCATTGCCCCTAACAAATATTATGACACTTCAGTCAGAACAAATCATTCATTACACCTGAATTTAGACAAGGTTAAATACATACCTTTGCTTTCCTCCAGCTGCTTCTTCATGCGGCCGAGCTCTTCCTCGGCCCGCTCCAGATTATGCTTTAGTCCGGAGACTTCTGCAGTGTGAGCGGTCGCAGCCAGCAGCGACACCTGCTTATTCACATAGACATATTAGATTAAACTCCTGCGAAGATTATTTGATCCTCTGTTCGGTTTTTCGTTCCAAACACCGGACAGAGTATCAGGGGCTACTGTCTATACTGTGACAATATTTTTATAATTACATTACTTACCTCAAAGCCTGTTAGAAGGCTCGTGCAGGCTTCGGTCAGTCCGCTTTTCGTAGACTGGATCCACTCAATCACCGTACCCATAAGGGTACGGTGTTATTCCACAATGGAAGCGCCTTGCAGCGCTTCCAGCAAACTATCCGGTGCCTCTATATGGATAGAGGCCGCCGGTGGAATAGGCGCACCGGCTCCTTTTTGAAAGGGGCAGCTAGCCTGGTTCCGGAGCCGCATGTGTCTCCGGAACTATATTCGGCTAAGGGCCAATTTGGACATGGCCCCCACCGTCAGTGTCCATGGGCGGGGGGGGGAGGGAGTCCTAGATTAAGGGGTCCTCAGATAGCCAGACTATATACTTTGGCCGGACTGTTGGACTATGAAGATACAAGATCGAAGACTTCGTCCCGTGTCCGGATGGGACTCTCCTTTGCGTGGAAGGCAAGCATGGATATTCGGATATGTAGATTTCCTTCTCTGTAACCGACTCTGTGTAACCCTAGTCCCCTCTGGTGTCTATATAAACCGGAGGGTTTGGTCCGTAGGACAATAACAATCATAATCATAGGCTAGCTTCTAGGGTTTAGCCTCTATGATCTGGTGGTAGATCAGCTCTTGTAATACTCATATCATCAAGATCAATCAAGCAGGAAGTAGGGTATTACCTCCATCGAGAGGGCCTGAACCTGGGTAAAACATCATGTCCCCTGCCTCCTGTTACCATTAGCCTTAGACGCACAGTTCGGGACCCCCTACCTGAGATCCGCCGGTTTTGACACTGACATTGGTGCTTTCATTGTGAGTTCCACTGTGCCATCGCTGTAAGGCTTGATGGCCCCTTCGATCATCTTCAACGATGCGGTCCAGGAGGAGGTTTTCCTTCCTGGACAGATCTTCATATTCGGCGGCTTCGTACTGCAGGCCAACTCGCTTGTCCATCTAGAGCAGATCAATAGCTACGCCCCTGACCATTAGGTCAGGTTTGGAAGCTTAAACTATACTGCTGACATCTGCGGAGACTTGATCTTCGACGGATTTGAGCCCATGCCAGGAACGCCGACTGATCACGATGGGCATGACTTTGATCTACCGTCGGGCAGTATTCGGGAGATCGCGCCTGCGGTGGCACCGGGAATCAATCCGGAGCAGATCGTGCCTTCCGAAGGCGGGTGGATGGACCCTGCCATGGAAGTCGCACACTCATCGCTGTTGGAGCCGAACAGTGATCCCACCTCCTGTGAAAGTGGCATCATCGGACCCTCGGACTCGTCTTCGTCTACAGGATCCGAACCATGTGCGTCCGTGGCTATCGAATCTAATTGAGCACCAGTCATGGAGTTCACTGCCGTGGATATTTTCCAGCACTCGCCCTTAGGTGATGTGCTGAACTCATTAAGGCCTCTTTCCTTGTCAAGAGATTCCTGGCCGAACTATGTTCGGCTCGAGTGGGAAGCGGACGATGAAGAAATTCGTTCCCCACCCACCACCCACTTCATAGCCATTGTCGATGACTTAACCGACACGCTTGATTTCGACTCCGAAGATGTCGACGTTATTTACGACAACGCATGAGAAGAACAGGAACCACCGCCCACTAGGCGCTGGACTGCCACCTCATCATACGACATATACATGGTGGACACACCAAAACAAGTCGATGGTGACGATACAACGAAGGATAATCCCCTCAATAAGCCACCAAAGCTGCGCCGTAGACGCCGCTCTAAATCCGCCACAGTAAAAACAACGATAACAACGCAAGAAATAATAATACCCCGGTTGATTCCAAAGGAAACAACGACCCCATGGACCCAGCGATGGAGCAGGGTGAGCCAGGGGACGGTGAAAGTAGTCCGGAGCCGACATCAGATAACGCCGATCCCGAGGGTAAAATTCAACAACCTGTCTCCGGAGAGGAGAACAGCCCGGACGATGATGCACTCATCATCCCAGAAAAACTCTTGGAACAAGAGAACCTCCACAGAAGGCTTATCGCCACCGCAAGGAACCTAAAGAAGCAGAAGCAAAGGCTTAAGGCCACGCAGGATACGCTCAACCGCAGGTGGAACAAAGTGCTCGACATAGAAGAAAAATTCAGCGACGATCGCCACACAAAGAGCTATCCAAAGCGCAAGCTGCTGCCCGAATTAGACGACGAGGCCATAGAGCCCACTCAGCCGAAAACGACCGATCAGCCGGACCGACTGCCCCGTGGCCGTGACAAGACGGCTAATGATGCCGCCCACAAGTCATCACACGATTTACGTGAGCTCCTAGACAGAAAGTCCGGTATGGCCAACTCCATCTACGGATCTAGGAAGCGCGCTCCAGCACAGGATCAGAGCTACCAAAACGATCACATTGATCAAACACCAGCTTGGAATCAGAAGCGAACACAACAACCGTCGACAACATGCCACGACACAACCAAATACAGGGGTGCCGCACCCCCCCTGTGCTTCACCGATGAGGTACTGGATCATGAATTTCTGAAAGGATTTAAACCTGTGAATATAGAGGCATACGACGGAACTATAGACCCTGGGGTCTGGATCAAGGACTTTATCCTTCATATCCACATGGCTCGCGGAGACGATCTCCACGCCATTAAATACCTACCCCTCAAATTAAAGGGACCAGCTCGGCACTGGCTGAAAAGCCTTCCCAAAAACTCAATTGGAAGTTGGGAAGAGCTCGAGGATGCTTTCAGGGCCAATTTTGAAGGGACCTATGTCCGACCTCCGGACGCAGACGACCTAAGTCACATAATTCAATAGCCCGGAGAGTCAGCCTAAAAGCTCTGGAACAGATTTCTTACTAAGAAGAATCAAATTGTCGATTGCCCGGACGTTAAAGCCTTAGCGGCTTTCAAACATAGTATCCGGGATGAATGGCTTGCCAGACAACTCGGCCAAGAAAAGCCGAGGACGATGGCAGCCTTAACAAGCCTTATGACCCGCTTTTGCACGAGCGAGGACAGCTGGCTGGCCCGTAGCGGCACCAGCGACCCAAGCACATCCAAAGTCAGGGATGGCAACGGGAAGCCGCAACACAACAAAAACAAGCGTCGAAACAATAATGACAGCCTAGAGAACATGACAGTCAATGCCGGATTCAGGGGCTCTCGACTCGGTTAACGGAAGAAGTCATTTAAAGGCAGCAGAGATGGACTGTCCAGCCTAAACAAGATTCTAGACAAACTATGTCAGATTCACGGCACGCCCGAAAAACCTGCAAACCACATCCACAGAGAGTGTTGGGTTTTCAAAAAGGCCGGCAAACTGAATGCCGAACAAAAGGGGAGGGAGACGCCAAGTGAAGATGAGGACGAGCCTCATCAGCCAAAGACTGGAGGACAGAAGAAATTCCCACCAGAAGTCAAAACAGTGAATATGATTTACGTAACTCACATTCCAAAGAGAACGTGCAAGCGCACACTCCGAGATGTATACACTGTTGAGCCCGTCGCCCCTAAATTTAATCCCTGGTCGGCCTGCCCGATCACCTTTGACCGCAGGGACCATCCGACTAGTATCCGGCACGGCGGATCGGCTGCCTTGGTGCTCGACCCAATAATTGACGGATACCATCTCACACGAGTCCTTATGGACGGCGACAGCAGTCTAAACCTGATATATCAGGACACTGTCTGCAAAATGGGGATAGACCCTTCAAGGATCAGCCTAAGTAACACTACCTTTAAAGGAGTAATACCAGGCGTTGAGGCCCACTGTACGGGCTCTCTAGTACTAGAGGTTGTATTCGGTTCTCCTGACAACTTCAGAAGCGAGGAATTAACCTTCGACATCGCTCCATTCTGATGTGGCTATCACGCACTACTCGGAAGAACGGCCTTCGCTCGTTTTAATGCAATACCGCATTACGCCTACCTCAAACTTAAGATGACCGGCCCACGTGACGTCATCACAGTTAGCGGAAATACAGATCGTTCCTTACGCGCGGAAGAATACGTGGTGGCTCTAGCAGCTGAACACTGAGCGGTCCCTCTAACCAGGACTAATGGCCGGTCGTCAGGACCACAGACACAGTTAGACGAGTCCGGCGCTCCACCCAATGTAACAACCCAGTTGGGATTTCCCCATAAAAAACTCTAGGGGCTGCTCGCACAAAGGGCCCATAGTTTGGCTCGACCCTATCAATATAATAACATATTACACTTTCATGGTTCATTCATATTAACGAACTTCTCACACGTAGTCTTTCACCTGGATTTTTCTTTTACAGATGATCATCGTGCTACGCCCTTCCAGGATACGGCACAACGGAGATAAAGGCGCAGACATGCAGCAGGGCCCCGCTCAAAGGTTTCTTTTTAGATTAGGACCCTGCGTAAACCTTTTTAATGTCTCTTGTTGCTTCTTCCCCTCCGAAAACTTTATACAACCGGAAGGGAAACTGGCGTTTTCGGCATTTTTGTCACACCAGACTACTGTTCATACCTGGAAACTCAGGGCTTATTGTCAAGGGCGTCATTCAGCCCAGTACACATTATAAAGTCCGAATACGTTAGGGAGTGTTCGGCGTCACGAGTTTGGCCTTATATGCATCAGCTCCGAATCATGTCTTTGGTCAAATGTTGGGTTTGCCCGGCTCCCGTGTTTTGCTACCTTACGTTCCGTTCTATCGGCTAAGGCGGCACCGGGAGAACTACTGTGATTGTGCCCCGGTTCATCTGGACGAGCACCTAGTAGAGAAAGCCGAAAACTGACTGTCATGATACAGTGCGAGACTGGTCAACCACTCGATGACCCAGAGGAATCTTCGCGATTCCTCCGCTTTAACAAAGGACCGGTTTCCCGGTCACGTACATATGCGCACCATATCCGGCTGAAACGCGAAAGTATGAGGGGCTGTATAGTAGCCCCACCGTCAAACTCCTATGGCTAAGTGAAAGTGTTAAAGCTATATAGTCCGATTGCCTGGTTCCCCGCGCTATCACCTCCTTAACGGACCAAGACGTTGGATCAAGTGTGACTACCTGTTTTCTCGAACACCCCCGCATTATATGTGTGGGGGCTGAAGCCGACGACTGCAAACTTTCAGGTTATATACATACATAAACAGCCGCACATGAGGCATTATAATACTTTCGGCAAAAGTATAAAAACAACCTTTATAATCAAAATAGCATTGTCTTTATAATCGCAATACATGTCATTCGAACATGGCGCTCTTCGAGCCCTGAGCCTCTATTAAACGGGAGCCTTCTAAAACTTCTTCGAAATAGTGCTCGGCCGGGTCCTGTCCGTCCGCCGCACTTCGGGTTGCAATAGCGGTGGCTTCCATCCTAGCCCAGTATGTTTTTACGGGCAAGAGCCATCCGCGCTCCCTCTATGCACGCCGACCTCTTCACAGCATCGATATGCGACACAACACCATGGAATTGTTGCACCAATCCAAAATAGCTATCCGGCCTTGCTCCTTGTGGCCAAAGATGATCCACTATAGACCTCATAGCAAGCCCGGACAACCTGTGGAGTTCGGCCCATGCATCCATCTTTTCATTCAATGGCAGCGGACACGTCGGGGCACTAAACTCCGACCAGAATAACCTCTCAGCCTTCTGGTCTTTCCGGTCTTTGTAAAACTCAGATGCATCAGCAGAACTCTTTTCCAGGTCCACATATGCGTCCGCCGCACTCCACAACTGATCCAGAGGGGCATACTTCGGATCTCCAAATTTCATCCGCAACAGATAGGGCTTTCCAGCCACGATATCTCCGGCTTCACGAAGCTCCTCCCTCATCCCCCTCATTTTAGAGCGGGTTTCCTTGGCTGCCTCTAGGGCCTTCTTTAGGTCAACCACTTTTGCTTGATTTTCCTTTTTAAGGAGCTCATGGCGGTTGGCGGCATCTTGCAGCTCGGTAGCCATCTAGGCTATCTTTTCTTTGCTCCGGCGATGAGCAGCCTGTTTGGTTCTTAACTCCTCGACCGCCTTTAGAGAGGCCGCATCACTTATCCAGGCTTGCTCCTTGGCTCGGGCAAGCTCCGCCCGAAGGGTCTCCACGGCAGCAACTCCATATGTAGTCACAACATGTTATAGATACTAGCATCATGCTCCTCTTAAACATTTGCTGACAAGCCGAATATACATACCCTGGGCCTCGTCAAGCCGCTTGTTAACAAGCGTGATGTCGGCATCAGCCACGCCCAGATGCCGCTTTAGTTCGGCAAAATCAGCAGATCGGTCGGCCGCTGGACCCTCAGCCACCTGCACATAAAGCAGCGCGCTTATTAACAGAGATTACGATCCTCTGTTCTCCACGTTGATGTCAATCAGAGTCTCAGGGGCTACTATCTATACAGAGCACACTTATCATGTGCAGAACCATCAAAAATACATTTTTTGCGTACCTCAAAGCCTCTTAGTAGACTCGTAAAAGCTTCATTGAAACCGCTTTTCACGGATGAAATCCTCTCAACCGCTGTACCCATTAGGGCACGATGTGTCTCTGAGATGGCCGCTCGCTCCAGAAGGCCCATTAGTGTGTCCGGCTATGTGCCAGACAATCCTGGACTCCTCCTAAAGCTCTCTTTGGGAGCCGGACATGCCAGACTCCGGGCAGCTGAAGCGTCAACTTCTGGCCTTGGTGGATCAGGAGAAATCCTCCGTGACGACACCTCAGGGTCGTCCGCCCCATGTGACGGGGACCCAGGGGGAGGCGTTGATACGTCCATTTTGCATCATGCTTTTATATCAACATTTATTGCATTATGGGCTGTTATTAAACATTATATCTCAATACTTATGGCTATTCTCTCTTATTTTACGAGGTTTACCATGAAGAGGGGGAATGCCGGCAGCTGGAATTCTGGCTGGAAAAGGAGCAAATATTGGAAACCTATTCTGCACTGCTCCAAAAATCCTGAAACTCCATGAAACTTATTTTTGGAATTAATAAGAAATATTGAGCGAAAGAAACACCAGAGGGGGCCACACCCTTGCCAGGAGGGTGGGGGTGACGAAGCTATGTACCTAGGGTAGGGTCACGGACCTGTCCAAACTACCCTCCCCAAGGACATCTCTAGAAGAAACCACCTGTCAATCGACTCAGAAGTGTTCCACTCGACGGACTTGAAGACACTCGACCATGAAGCCAACCACTCGACAGCCAGGAGATCTAAAGTCACTCTGCATGCAAACGGTCGGTCACTAAGTAGCTTTTATGGTCATCGTGGCACTTTATTTGTGGCGTTACCAGTAACGCCCGATCTTAATGTACTTTAAACCCTACATAACTGAGGGCTGGAGGGGTCTGGCGAACTCTATATAAGCCACCCCCTCCTCAGTGTAAAGGATTCGCACCCCTGTAACTCATACACACATAATCCAGTCAACCGTCTGGGCTCCGAGACGTAGGGCTGTTACTTCCTCCGAGAAGGGCCTGAACTCGTAAATCCCTTGTGTATACAACTACTCCATAGCTAGGATCTTGCCTCTCCATTCCTAACCCCTACACTACTATCAGACTTAGAACCACGACAGTTGGCGCCCACCTTGGGGCCAGTGTCTTAGCGACTTATTGGAGAAGTTGCGATTTTTCTGATCTCCTTCATCATGGTTTCAGGCGGCGTTTTGGTTGAGGGCCGCGAGATCCGTCTCGGCACGCTCACGTTCATCGCCGACGACTCCGCTTGGCTTCAGGAGGCTCCGCTCGACATCGACGCGCTCCCTGTCCGTGGGGCGACGCACTTTCGCGCGTGCGTCCGCGGCGTCCTCCTGCGGCAACCGTCGACCCAGTATCGGTCGGCCCCTGTGTCGTCCTCCCTCCCTGTCTCCCGCCAGCACAAGCGCTCTGGTCGGTCGAGGCTTCAGCGGTGGGTGAGGCACGCGGTAGCTCGCCAGTCTGCCACCTCCCAAGTCGCGGTGATCGAGCCCGACGAATCTCTCTACAGCCTGTTCGACCTGTTGACTGGCTCCGTAGAGACTGCATCCAAATGCGACAGCAGTAATCCAGCGGCGGAGGTTCTGATGGTCGATGGACCACGCAGTCCTCCCGGCTTTCCCCGCACCGACGGAGGCGACGGCGGAGGCAATCCGGCGCATGCCCACGAAGAGTATCTCCCCGAGCCCCTCACTTCGCTACAGAGGGAAGAACTTCGCCGCCGGAACATGGATGCGTTGCACACTTGTCCAACTTGGAGAAACCCCCGAGACTCGTGCCTTAGAGGACGCGCGCTTGGCCAACTTGGCTGAGCGCACTCGACTGGAGAACCTCCAGCGAGCACTCGACGCGCTTGGCCAACTTGGCTGAGCGCACTCGGCTGGAGAACCTCCAGCGAGCACTCGACGAGCGTGCGCGACAACGGGTTCCAGAATCCAGTCGACGTCAACTCTTTCCACCATCGACTCAGGTATATCGAACTCCGATTCAGAATTTAGCAGCTGCAGCCCGTATAGCAGAGTCGATTCAACCTTCCCAGTCAGAGGATGGCAGAGGCTTGTTACAGATCAGAGCATTACTCCGGGCAGCAGGAGATCAAAATTCGGCTGTATCGTAGTCGCAGAATAGGATTCACAGCAGATCCGTCGCTGCAAATACAGTCCAGTCGGCCCATAGCCCAAGATCACCCCCGAGGCGTGAGGGACGTGGAGATCGGCGTGATCAGTACAAGAACCATGAGCAATATGATCACCGATTCGATCGTGATGATCGACGTCGAGTGCCCACCCCTCCTCCACAGAGTGGATCGTACGTGCCTCGACAGCAGGATGACAGACGCCATCATAGTGTTGGGCGAAGGATTCCAGTCGACCCCAGGGAACCAGGCTTTGATGCGAGATCCATTATCATTCAAGGTTTGGTCGACAGGAACATTGCTCACCGAGAAGGTCATGACAGAGATGTGCCCACCACCAGCAGAGTACACGTCTCAGGACCTGAGTGTTTCAGCAGAGCCATCAGGGCCGCGGTGATTCCCCCCCAACTTCAGGTTGGCGACTGGAGTCAGTAAGTTCACTGGTGAGTCCAAGCCTGATACTTGGCTTGAAGACTACCAAGTGGCAGTACAGATTGGCGGCGGCAACGATGAAGTGGCCATGAAACACCTGCATCTTATGTTGGAGGGCTCGACCATAGCATGGTTGAATCAGTTAGCACCCAACAGCATTTACACTTGGGAAGATCTTGCCTGAGTGTTTGTCAGAACATTTGAAGGAACTTGCAAATGACCAGCAAGGTTGACAGAACTACAATTTTGTGTGCAGAAGCCGAATGAAACTTTGAGAGATTACACCCAGAGATGGATCACGTTGCATCACACGGTAGAGAATGTATCTGATCACGAGGTAGTCTATGCCTTCAAGGAAGGTGTTAAGTACAGAGTGCTAAACCTAAAATTTGGTCGAACCGGAGACATGTCTCTGAGTCGAATGATGGAGATTGCCACCAAGTATGCGAATGGTGAAGAAGAGGATCGGCTCCGGAGTGGCAAGCACAAGTTAGTCGCCCACGAAACCGGAGGAGGGAACTCCAGTCGGAAGCAGAAGCGGAAAGCCGAGCCAGCTGCTCCTGGAGAAGCCTTGGCCGTGAAAGTTTAAAGGGAAGCCCAAAGGGTCTTGGAACCCTAAGAAGGTGAAGGACAAGGAAGGGAATGACGTGATGGATTTGCCGTGCCACATCCACACGAAGAAAGATGAGGAGGGTAAACTCATTTACCCGAAACATACCACTCGACAGTGTCGACTCTTGATCCAGCAATTCCAGGGGAAACAACCCAAAGATAAGGAAAAGGAGTCGGACAAAGTTGAGGAAAAAGAGGGTAGTGATGATGGGTATCCCCAGGTCAATTCCACCCTTGTGATTTTTGCTGATGTTGAAAGCAAAAGTCAATTGAAAGTTATCAACCGAGAAGTGAATATGGTTGCTCCGGCAACACTCAGTTATCTGAAATGGTCTCAGACTGCCATCACATTCGACCAGTCCGATCATCCGACACACATAGCCACCACTGGGAGGCAAGCTTTGGTGGTCAACCCAGTCGTCGAAGGCACTCGACTGACTAAAGTTTTGATGGATGGTGGCAGTGGCCTAAATATACTATATGCAGAGACGTTGAAAGGGATGGGCATTCCGATGTCCAGACTCAGTACCAGCAACATTAGTTTCCATGGAGTCATTCCTGGAAAGAAGGCTGAGTCACTTGGCCAAATTGCTCTTGATGTGGTTTTTGGTGATTCCAAGAATTACCGCAAAGAAAAGTTGACGTTTGAAGTTGTGGATTTCCACAGTGCTTATCACGCTATTTTGGGCAGGCCAGCTTATGCACGTTTCATGGCTCGACCATCTTATGTGTACCTCAAATTGAAGATGCCTAGTCCTAAAGGTGTGATTACTATTACTAGCAATCGGAAGAAGGTGGAAGAGTGCTTTCAGAAAGGCTCAAAGATCGCCGATGCTCAGATGGCAGTGGTAGAGCTGCAGGAATACCAGAAAACTGCAGACCCGAGTGATTTGTTGCGAGCCAAGAAGCCCGCTACAGAATCAGTGTTTCAGTCGCCCGGTGAGACAAAACCGATTCATGTTCACCCGACCGACCCCAGTGCTGCTCCGACTCATATCTCTACGACACTCGACTCCAAATAGGAAGAAGCGCTCATCCAGTTCCTCCGTGAGAACTGGGACATCTTCGCATGGAAGCCTTCTGACATACCGGGTGTTCCCAGGGGGCTGGCTGAGCATCGTCTACGAGTCGACTCAAAAGTGAAACCTGTCAAAGAACATCTTCGACGGTCCGCCGTCCAAAAAAGAAAGGCCATTGGCGAGGAGGTGGCTCGGCTCTTAGCAGCGGAGTTTATCCGAGAGATTTACCACTCCGAGTGGCTCGCCAATGTTGTCATGGTCCCCAAGAAGGACAAGTCACTTCGCATGTGCATCGACTTCAAACATGTCAATGGGCCTGCCCAAAAGATCATTTTCCTCTCCCCCACATCGACCAAATAGTCGACTCGACTGCGGGATGTGAGCGCCTGTCTTTTTTAGATGCCTATTCCGGTTACCATCAGATCCGTTTGTATGGACCCGACGAGATCAAAACAACTTTCATCACTCCATTCGGGTGCTTCTGTTATGTCACCATGCCATTCGGCCTCAAGAATGCTGGAGCCACATGCATGAGGATGATTCAGAAGTATTTGCTCACTCAAATCAGTCGGAATGTGGAAGCATACATGGATGATATTGTGGTCAAGTAACGGAAAGGTTCCGACCTGCTGACTGACCTTGCTGAGACATTTTCCAACCTCAGGAGGTATGATATCAAGCTTAGTCCATCAAAGTGCACATTCGGAGTTCCTGGTGGAAAGTTACTCAGTTTTCTCGTTTCCGAACAAGGAATCGACGCCAATCCAGAAAAAGTTGGTACTATACTCCGAATGAAACGTCCTGTGCGTGTGCATGATGTCCAGAAGCTTACTGGTTGCTTGGCCGCTTTAAGTCGATTCATCTCTTGTCTCAGTGAAAAGGCATTGCCTCTTTACCGACTGATGAAGAAGTCAGACAAGTTCGAGTGGACTCCTGAAGCTGATGCAGCGTTTGCAGAGCTAAAAGCCCTGCTCTCCACCCAGCCGATGCTCGCTGCCCCGATCAGCAAAGAGCCTTTGCTGCTTTACATTGCAGCCATGGGACAAGTCGTTAGTACAGTACTTACGGTCGAGCGGGAAGAAGAAGGAAAAGCCTTTAAAGTTCAGCGCCCAGTATATTATGTTTCTGAAGTTTTGACCCCATCAAAGCAAAGATACCATCATTATCAGAAGCTTGTATATGGGATTTATATGACCACGAAGAAGGTTACTCATTACTTCTTTGACCATTCCATTATAGTCGTCAGCGATGCCCCATTGTCAGAGATTCTGCACAACAGAGATGCAACTGGTCGAGTGGCAAAATGGGCGATTGAACTCCTTCCCCTAGATATCAAGTTTGAGGCAAAGAAAGCCATCAAGTCCCAAGCAATAGCAAATTTCATCGCCGAGTGGATTGAACAGCAACTGCTGACTCAAGTTCACTCGGAGCACTGGACCATGTTCTTTGATGGTTCTAAGATGCTGAATGGTTCCGGTGCTGGGGTAGTGTTGGTTTCCCCCCGAGGAGATAAGCTCAGATATGTGCTCCAGATTCACTTTTATTCCTCCAATAACGAAGCAGAATACGAAGCACTTTTGTATGGGTTGCGTATGGCCATTTCACTCGGCGTCCGTCGCCTCATGGTCTATGGCGACTCAGATTTGGTGGTTAATCAAGTGATGAAGGAGTGGGACGTCAGAAGTCCGGCCATGACTGGTTATTGCAATGTAGTGAGAAAGCTGGAAAAGAAATTCGAGGGGTTAGAGCTTCATCATATACCCCGACTGAAAAATCAAGCGGCTGATGAATTAGCAAAAATAGGTTCCAAGAGAGTAGCCATTCCCAGTAATGTGTTTTTGGAACACATCCACACACCATCAGTTCAAGAGGATCCTTTCACCGAAGAAGCCCCGTAGACAAAAAGTGTCATGGATCCGACTGAAGTTGAGGTCCCAGCTGTGGTCGACCTGATCATGGAAGTTTTGATCATCACTCCCGGCTGGACAGAGTAGCCATTCCCAGTAATGTGTTTTTGGAACACATCCACACACCATCAGTTCAAGAGGATCCTTTCACCGAAGAAGCCCCGTAGACAAAAAGTGTCATGGATCCGACTGAAGTTGAGGTCCCAGCTGTGGTCGACCTAATCATGGAAGTTTTGATCATCACTCCCGACTGGACAGTGCCGTACATCGCGTATATCCTAAGGAAAGAGCTCCCAGAGAATGAAGAAGAGGCTCGACGGATCGTCCGTCGATCCAAGGCCTTTACTGTGATAAAGGGATAGTTGTACAGGGAAAGTGCGACTGGAGTCGGTCAGAAATGTATAACACCAGAAGAAGGTCAGATAATCCTTGATGATATCCACTCGGGGACCTGTGGTCATCATGCGCCCTCTCGGACCATTGTGGCTAAAGCATACCGAGCAGGATTTTACTGGCCAAGAGCAAATGAAATGGCGAAGGAGATAGTCGACAACTGTGAAGGATGTCAGTTCTATTCCAATATGTCACACAAACCCGCCTTAGCCTTGAAGACCATTCCACTCGTCTGGCCCTTCGTTGTTTGGGGATTAGATATGGTTGGACCACTGAGAACTGGCAGGAGCGGCTTCACCCATGTACTAGTGGCAGTCGACAAGTTCACTAAATGGATTGAAGTGAAGCCTATCAAGAACCTTGATGCCTGCACTGCTATCAGCTTCATCAGAGAGTTGATATTCAGATATGGAGTTCCACACAACATCATCACTGATAATGGGTCAAACTTTGATTCTGACAAATTCAGAGCCTTTTGCGCTTCTCAAGGCACCGAGTCGACTACACTTCCGTCGCTCACCACCAGTCGAATGGACAAGCAGAAAGAGCAAACAGCCTAATTCTCAAAGGACCGAAACCCCGGTTGATGCGTGATCTCAAACACGCAGCAGGCGTGTGGGTCGACGAACTTCCATCAGTTCTTTGGGGATTGAGGACTACTCCTAATCGGCCAACTGGGCGAACTCCATTCTTTCTGGTCTATGGAGCTGAAGCAGTTCTGCCGAGTGACCTGCTTCACAATGCACCCCAAGTCAAGCTCTACTCTGAAGATGAAGCAGAACAAGCCCGGCAGGACGCAGTCGACCTTCTAGAAGAAGAAAGAGAGATGGCCATGATCTGATCGACTATCTATCAGCAGGACTTGCGTCGATTTCATGCCAGAAACGTGAAGAGTCGAGCCTTTCAAGAAGGAGACTTGGTCCTCCGAGTGGATCAACAGAAACCGCACAAGCTCACTCCTACTTGGGAAGGCCCCTTCATCGTCACCAAAGTTCTCCACAATGGAGCGTACCGTCTTTACAACATCGATCGCCAGATTGATGAGCCACGAGCTTGGAATGCGGAGCTGCTCCGCCCCTTTTATACTTAGGTACTCACTTGGACGAGATGTAATAAAAAGTACCTCTGTAGTTTGTTTATCAAAGACAAGAGTGTTATAATTTTCCTAGTGATTGTTGTAGCTTTTGTTTACGCGAGAAATCCCCCAGTGGGTGGCTTAGCTGTGAATCCGTTTCGGCTTAGCTGCGAATCCGTTTCGCCTAAGTTTGTAAAAAAAATCCATCTCAGGTAACCCTATTAATGTTAACGGTCAAAGAATTAAACAATACATCTCAGACCACCATATCATGCAAATATCCTCTGTTTTCTTTTCGAGTTGTTTCTGTTTCAGATTTAGAGCATCATGACGTCTCCAAGCGCTCCCAAGGACAAGATTTTTGAGAGGGTTATCAACCCCTATGTCGCGGAGGTGCTGCAACACCCTCAAACCATTGAGATGCGTGAGGGGGTGCTGCATATCCACAATGTGGAGGGACCAAGGCGTACCGGAAGCGTGGAGACAAAGCTCAAAGCTGTGGAGTAGCAAGTTTTCAAGTGCCAAGGGATGGTGGAGCATGGACTCAACGCCAACTAGATGATGATCACGGAGTTCACCAACAACTACAAGCTAGATGCCAAAGTCATTGGGGAGACCATCTTCAAGCTTCAAGAGAAAATCGAGCACCTCCAAGCCCAGATCTATGACCTGCAAAACCAAAACTGTGAGTATGAATATAGATTCAAGAGCATGAGTTTGGCTGCAGATTTAAGGATCCCGGAGACTTGATCATCCTTCTATGATGGTGAGCCTATGCCTTGGAAGATGGACGACAAGCCTACATCATCAACAACTCCTACTTCACCACCTCCGAGGACATAATCACATGGGTATGGGCACTCCCCTTGGCAACTGCCAAGCTTGGGGGAGGTGCCCCGGTATCGTATCACCATCACACTCCTATATTTACCATTTTATTTAGTTCGATCCTTTTAGTAGTATCTTGATCTAGTAGATTGAAGTTTTAGTATCAAGTAGTTTTGAGTTTGCTTTGTGATCTCTTTATGTAATCGAGTCCGTGAGCTATCTATAATAAAGATTAGTGTTGAGTCAAGGGCTTTGGTATGTTGCTATGATCTTGAGAAAGTAGAAAGAATAAAAGAATTCATATTGATCTTATGGATAATAATGACTTCACACATAGAAAGTATGAGGCATAAAGGTTGTTGAGAGTTGGCAAATGTAGTTTTGGTCATCGTTGCAATTAATAGGAAGTAATAAGGAAAGAGAGCATTCACATACAAATATATTATTTTCGACATCTTTTATGATTTTGAAGTACTCATTAAGTATGACATGCTAAAAGAGTTGATGTTGGACAAGGAAGACAATGTAATGGTTTATGTTTTCTCACATCTTAGTTAAAGGTATATTGTCATTAACCTTCCAAACATGTTGAGCTTGCCTTTCCCCCTCATGCTAGCCAAATTCCTTGCACCAAGTAGAGATACTACTTGTGCTTCCAAATATCCTTAAACCCAGTTTTGCCATGAGAGTCCACCATACCTACCTATGGATTGAGTAAGATCCTTCAAGTAAGTTGTCATGTTGCAGGCAATAAAAATTGCTATCTAAATATGTATGACTTATTAGTGCAGAGAAAATAAGCTTTATACGATCTTGTTGTGGAAGCAATAAAAGCAACGGACTGCATAATAAAGGTCCACATACAAGTGGCACTATAAAGTGACGTTCTTTTGCATTAAGATTTTGTGCATCCAACCCTAAAAGCACATGATAACCTCTGCTTCCCTCTGTGAAGGGCCTATCCTTTACTTTATGTTTTTACTTTATGCTTGAGTCAAGGTGATCTTCACCTTTCCCTTTTTTTATTTTATCCTTTGGCAAGATCCTCGTGTTTGAAAGATCATGATATATATATATATATCCAATTGGATGTAAGTTAGCATGAACTATTATTGTTGACATCACCTAAAGGTGAATACGTTGGGAGGCAACACAATAAGCCCCTATCTTTCTCAGTGTCCGGCTGAAACTCCATAACCACAAGTATTGCGTGAGTGTTAGAAATTGTAGAAGACTACATGATAGTTGAGTATGTGGACTTGCTGAAAAGCTCTATTCTTGACTCTTTCTAATGTTATGATAAATTGCAATTGCTTCAATGACTGAGATTATAGTTTGTTAGTTCCCAATGAAGTTTCTGAGCCATACTTGACATTGTAAATTAATTGTTACTTGAGCATAAGAAATCATATGATAAAATCTATTTATGTTACTGTTACAAGGATGATCATGATGCCCACATGTCCATATTTTATTTTTACCGACACCTCTATCTCTAAACATGTGGACATATTTTTCGATATCGGCTTCTGCTTGAGGACAAGCGAGGTCTAAGCTTGGGGGAATTGATACGTCCATTTTGCATCATGCTTTTATATCAATATTTATTGCATTATGGGCTGTTATTACACATTATATCTCAATACTTATGGCTACTCTCTCTTATTTTACAAGGTTTACCATGAAGAGGGGGAATGCCAACAGCTGGAATTCTGGCTGGAAAAGTGTTGGATGTTGGGTTCCGGCAGACCCTTAAGGTTCGAACTCTGGGGTGCGCGTGAAGATCTTCCCCTACCACTCCACGTCTGATCGCCTCGCGAGAATCTAAGCTAAACGATGAACGACACGAGGGACACAAGGATTATACTGGTTCGGGCCACCGTTGTGGTGTAATACCCTACTCTAGTGTGTGGCGTGGTGGATTGCCTCAGGGGCTGATGATGAACTGTACAAAGGATGAACAGCCTCACGAGAGGTGTTCTTGAGCTGGTGCGATGAACTGCTTGGATGAGTTCAATCGCCTATCGATCTAGTGAGAACTCGACGCCCTCTACTATGGTGGCTAGCCCTATTTATAGAGGCCCTGGTCCTCTTCCCAAATATTGAGCGGGAAGGGCGCCAACAACGGCCATTTTGAAGGGGAACATCTAGTACAAGTTATCCTGAGTAAAGTTGGTCTTCGGCTGCCAAAGGCACTGGCGATGACGCCGTCTTGGGCTCCACGCTGACCTCCCTCCTGCCGCTCTGCTGGTCTTGGTCTCGTTGCACTGAAATGGTAACCTTTGCCCGATGCCTCGGTACTCCACGCCTGTGCTTGCTCCCTTTGCACCAAAGAGGAAACAAGGACACTGCACAGGCCAGCGCCCGCCAGGCGCTCGCCTGGTCTCGATCGTCATGGCTTGTGTCACGAGCACCTCGCGAGGTACCCTGCCTTGATCTCTCTGCCTCCTCGCGAGCCCGCCTGGCGAGGACGCTCCTAAGGAAGCCTCGTGTCATCCGCCCCGCGAGGCTTGGCCCCTCGCGAGGGTCTTGAGTCTTGCGCTGATGAAGATGGGCCATGCTGGGCCACCACTCGAGCCACGCCGTAGGCCACAGGCAGGCAAGTCTGGGGACCCCCGTTCCCAGAACGCCGATAGTAGCCCCCAGGCCTAAGGCGCGCTCGGACTTGGCTTAGCGGAGAAGCGAAGGGGCAAGTGTGGAGCGCCACGGGCCCCATCAGCCTGCGGCCTTGGGCGCCGCGTGACGGTTGATTGGACGTGGGCGCCTCCGCTTCCCCACGCCGCCTCGGCAACTGCTCGACTGACAAAAAGGCTGGCCTGGGTTTAGCCTTACTTTCATTACTCTCATCCGCCTTGCTTTAGATCCCCTTTCTTGCTCTTCGCCCTCCTGCTCCCGAAATCTCCAGATTCGCTGCAGCCTTTCTCTTCCAGTGAGCAATGGCACCCCGCAAGACCACGGCCGGGGCTGCGTCAGCCTGGTACTCGCCGGCTCTGGTCTCCCCAACGTAACGGAGAAGAATCTCGCCCTCACGCGCCAGATGGCGGCGGCGCAAAGCAACAAGATGGGGGAGACCGCGCTCCAGCTTGGTACCGCCCCGCCGAAGGACAAGGGGAGCACCTTCTACCCCCTCTTCATGAGCACCGTCATTGCTGGTCTGGTGCCCTCTTTCTCTGAGTTCTTCCTTGTCATCCTTCGCCAATATCTGTTGCATGCTCTGCATATCCATCCCAAATCCATTCTTCTCCTATCGATCTTCGCCTACTACTGTGAGGCGCACGTCGGGGTGATGCCCTCCGTGGCCTTGCTGCGCCACTTCTTCTCCCTTCGGGTTACCGGCGCCAATATCTCGGCGTGCGCGAGCTTTGTCGCGTACTCCAAGTCCAACGCCATCTCGAAGGCCGGCAAGAGGGCCGCCGACTTCCGGAGCAAGTGGGTCATGGTGGACGCCAGGTGCCACAACCCCCTACTGGAGCTACCCACAAAGCAGCCTGAGGTTGTTGAGGCATGGTCCCGCATGAAGCTTGACGACCGGCGGGCGAAGCTGGTGCTGGAGAATATGAACGCCGACCTGAGGCCGGGCAATATGAGGGCGGCGAAGCTGACCTGGGCCTCGCTCCTGAGGGAGTTCCTATCGCACCGGGTGGCCCCTCTTCAGGCGCACTTGCGCCCACTATGGAGGCTTGAGGATGCGGACGTCATCCTCCGCCTGAGCTTGGATGCCCTGAACGACGAGGATCTGTCTGTAGCTCTCCGCTTCTTGGTCGGAGAGGATGTGGCAGGCCTGGTGGATGCTCCGGTCCCCTTGTTCCTTCATGACGACTGGGAACGGGTGGTGGACACGATGCCCACCTTCGACGGGGTCGGTCTGGTGCCAGCGGAGGACCCTGAGGGCCAGGCGGCGACGGCAATGGTGAACTTGTCCTCTGATGACTCCAGCGGGGGAGAGGGGGAAGACGACGAAGAGGATGAGGAGCGTGACTCGGAGGCGACCTTCAAGGGGACGGGGGAGACTTCCCCGTGGCGCAGGTCCAGTGCCCTATGCTCCATGCCTGATGACGACGAGGTCGGCGCCAGGCGAGGGGGGAGGACCCGCCCTTGGTCCCGAGGAAGGACAGGTCTGGGCTGATCTCCCGTGGGTCTACCCTAGCCCTCACGTCGACCGAAGTCAGCTCTAGCCCTTCAGGTGCGCCTTCCCCCGCGATCGGGCCTCCCGAGGCTGAGCCCCGCAAGAGGCTTTCAGGCTTCAAGTTTGGCCGGAGCCCGTGGGATCCCGCGGCAGTCAACCAGTAAGTATTTGAACTCCGCCTCGCTCGTGTCTTTTGCTATCGAGGCCTGACATCTTTTATTGGGTAGGCTGCTACCTGCGGCGAAGAGGCTGAAGGGAGACACGGAGACCCCGCCTGGGACGGGCTCATCAGCCATGGCCGCGTCTTCACTCACAGGGAAGGGAGGCAGCAGGGCCCGCACGTCCCCTACCCGATAAACCTCGCGAGGCCAGCAGGGACGCTCCGGCGAGGAGTCAGCCCCAGTGACCCCGCTGACTCTGGAGGCGCCTGCGCTTGATGCTATCGCCGAAGTTACCAAGGCTCAGGAGATCCCTACCTCCCAAGCTGTGATCACGCTGCTGTCTTCTCCTCCTACTCCGCTGGCTCCCGTCTCCTGTGCCTCCTCCGTCGCCTTGGACCAAGCCGCCGACGAGCTGAGCCTGCTGCGGGAGGATCTTCGAGCACGGACCCCCGCCTGGTGGCCGGGCGCCTGGAGTTGGTCTCCAGCTGGGTTCGCTCGGATGCCTCTGTCCGAGCGGCGCTGAGCCAGGCTATGACGGCTTCCGAGGAGGAGAAGCAAGTCACCTTTCAGGCCTTAGCCGCTCGCGACGCGGCGTTGAAGGACGCTTCAACTATCAAGGGCCGCTGCAAGACGTTGGAGGGCGAGTTGCAAAGGCTGCATGATGAGCTCCCCAAGGATATTCGCGACCACCAGGTGAAGGAGGAGGAGATGAAGGCTCGGGAGGCTACTACCAAGGACCCGCGACATCGAACTCTCAGCTGACTGCGATCAGCTGAAGATGCTGGAGCAGGTGCTGAAGATGGAGAGGGTTGAGCTGGATGCCAAGGCGGAGGTCTTGGCCGAGGACCGCGCGGCCTTCATGCGCTATGAGGAGAGGGCTTGCATGGCGCTGAAAACGCTCTATGACGGGGGACTGGAGAAACCGCTGGCCAGAGCCAAGGAGGGCCCCACTAAGCTGGTTCCCTTCCTCGTCGAGGCGCTTGAGGAGGTTGTGATTGGCATCGGCCCCATGGCCGAAGTTGAGGCTCGCGTCCTTTCCTCCACAGCATTGACGCGGATCCTCAGCCACATCTACCTCCGCAACCCCGACGCCAACCTTGACGACCTGCTGGAGCCTGTAGATGCTAAGCGCTCCACCGCTGCTGCCAAGGCCGTCAAGGGTAGAGCGGAGGCTTTGCTGGCAAAGTTCCGCGCCTTCAACACCGCACCCAGGCGAGGCACTGCCGGCTCCGCGGCCCTGGGGGGTGGAGCTGACAAGCGTGACTCCACAACGAGTGATGGCGCGGCCCAGGGGTGATCTTCTAGCAGCCTCTTTCCTACTTTGATTCCTGCAACATGCACCGTGCCTCATGGAGGCGTTTAAATTTGTTTTTGGTATTGCAAGAACAATCTATGGCCTGTAATATTTGCTTCTGGATTTGCTAGATTTTGCGATTTCCTTCCTATTTGCCTGTGTTCTATGTCGGCAGGGCCCGGCCCCGCGCATACCTCAGCCGCCATTAGCCCCGACAGGATCGCCAAGACGGGACTAAGGAGTGAGGGGCTACGTGGCAAGTTAGGCTCCTGAGTCGCGATGCTCAGGAGTCCCCCTTGACGCGCAAGCAGCAAATAGGGAGGGGGTGGAAGAGAGGATCTGCCGTTCTACGTCGGCAGGGCCCGGCCCCACGCATACCTCGACCGCCGTTAGCCTTTCGGAACTAAGGAGTGAGGGGCTACGTGATCAGTTAGGCTCCTGAGTCGCGATGCTCAGGAGTCCCCCTTGATGCTCAAACGGGTCTTCATACCTTGGATCCGCTCGGGGAGGGACGTGCGACGACCAGGTCCGAGGGACCCAGCTGGGCGGCGTGCGCTCGGGCGTGGCCCGGGCGCAGCCCCCGTGCCCAGCCCCCTCGCGTGGTGCTCCCGAGGGGAGGCATTGCGATGAGGCCAAACACTAAGCTCTGGGCTCCTTGAGGTTGATACAGCCGTGGGCTGCCCTCAGTTGTTTATCACCAGCACGGAGCATAGCGCTTCCGTATGTGTACGGGCATAGCCGCTCCTCAGCCCCGCCCTGACACGTGGCCGGCACGGTAGGGCTATGAGAGGTGTATCTGGGCACCCATTAGCCAGCGCAGGACTCACGGGGCCCTACCTCGAGGCGGGTTGCGCCTGGCTCTGGGACTTTGTCGATGGCACGTTCTTGCAAAGTGGTTAAAATGCAAATGCTCTACGTCCTTAGGTCCCGGCCCTCGAGCAAGCTCAGCCGCTGCTGGTATGTCAGGTCGCGATGCCGCGGACAAGGCTAGGGGGTGAGGGCTGGAGAGCCAGTAAGAGCGATTCTTAGGCGCCCCCCTTTTAACATGCAAGTGCTTTGCATGAGGGAGGAGAGGCCCGTGGTAGGCAGCGAACGATAGTCATAAGCAGGTTAAGCATGAAGAAGCAAATCAACTTAGATAGATGCAGAGAAAGGCACACACCGCTGGGTCAGGCCCGAGCGGCTTGGGGATGATGCAGCCCGAGGGGCGCCCCCAACAAGGTAAGTTGAAGACATAAGCAAAATGGATACATGCCATGGGGACATACCCACGCGACCTGGGAATGATGCTTCCCTGAGGGCGCTCCCAGTTGAAACGAAACTTGAGAGAAGTCACTTGATACCATTGCAGAGCGAGTGTCGGAGTAGCTGACAGTGCGTGGTGAAGAAGCCAATCCTCACTAGCCCTAGGAGCTTGGAGCCTCGGGAGGCTCGGGAGGTCCGGGCGGCTCGGCGAGTTCCATCTCCACTTCCTCCAGGAACGCGCGATGCTTGGCCACCTGAGCTTCCACAATGCTCCTCATCAGGCGCTGGTGGGCAGCAGCCGTGTTTGGCAGGCCGAAAGGCATGCGAACGTAGCTGTGCGGTGGACCCTTGCAACATCCCACACGCGAAGGCTAGAAGCGCTCTTGCGATGCGATTCGATTGAGCCCTGGGTAGTCGATGCAGACACGCAGCCCACCATCCTCGCCTAGATGGGGAGCTACACTGGGCAAGCAGCGGTTGCCGTGCATGACTCTCGATCCCTGCAACTCCTGAGCGACCTTGGTGATGAACTCCTGAGGATTGGGCCCTCCTTGCCTTACGCCTTCCTGAGGGAAAGGTGCCGCGAAGCACGCCTCTAAGTGGTGCCCGAGCGCCTTCCTCGTGATCTTGGCAAAGTCAGTGGCTCCCCAGGAGAGAGCCCCCGAGCCTTGCCCGAGGAGGGCGCCGGGCGCGCCTCCCTATGCGACGGAGGGCGGTGCCCCATGGATGGGCGTATGTCCGGATGCGGCGCCTCCGGAGGTGCCTGCCTCCTGAGGCCTTGAGCCAGGTGATGTCTTCTTCTTCTTGGGGGTTGCTTCAGGAAGGTTTCCACTCTTGCTGTCTGGGTCCTCGATTGACGCGGCCTCGAAGGCGCGCTCGAGAGAGCACACCGCATTCTTCTCTTCACAGGGAACCATGATGACTCCACCACTTCCTGGCATCTTGAGGACGTTGTAGCCATGGTGAGTCATTGCCATAAACTTGGCCAGAGTGGGGTACCCGAGGATAGCATTGTATGGCAGGCGAATGTGGGCGACGTCGAAGTTAATGAGCTCGGTATGGTAGTTTTTGCGCTGTCCAAAGGTGATAGGGAGGCGGACCTGCCCTATCGGGACAGTGGAACCATCAGTGACTCCTGAGAAAGGCTTGGTTGGTTGAAGCTGATCGTATGGCACTTGAAGATTGTTGAACGTCTCGACGGACAGGACTTTGAGCCCAGCTCCACCATCGATGAGGGTCCTGGTAACTTGCACATTGCTGATGACTGGGGAGCAGAGCATCGGGAGGACATTGGCCATTGCCGTGCACTTGAGTTGACCCACTGAGCTGAACGTGATGGTGCACACAGACCACCTGAGGGGGCGCGTGGCCTCAAGCTTGGGGAGGACTGCATTCACTTCGTGAGCAAACTGCTTGAAGATGTGCCGAGAGGCTGGGGCCTGAGCGCCGCCCAAGATGCAAGCGATTGCACGCGGCTCCTGGAATCCCCCAGCCCCCTCGTCCTGATGATGGTCGTTATTCCTTCTTGGTGGCGGTGGCAGAGGAGGAAGTCCTGCATTGCCTTGCAGGCAATCCTCACGAGACTGATCCCTCCAAGCCCCCTCACGAGGCTGCTCCTGCCAGCGGTCCTCGCGAGGCCGGTCACGCCACCCTTGGCGAGGGCCTCGGTCATCCCATCATCCTCCACCTCTTCCTCCGCCTCGGCCGTAGCCCCGATCGTTGCACTCGGGGCAGCGACCGACACGGCCTTCTCGCACGGCCCTGAGCTCTTGGCATTCGTTGGTGTTGTGGGTTTGGAGGTCATGGTACACACAGTACCGGCTGCCCTTGGACGACTCTGGCTGATCCCTGCCGTGCTTCATGTCCAGCTCTGCCGCGAGCATAGCTGCTGCCTTGCGCTTCACATCCTTGGCCTTGACTTTCTTCTCTTCTGGACCTGCAGCCGGGAGCTCGAGAAGGGAAAGGCGTCCCTCCTCAGCCCTTGCGCACTTGGTCGCCAGGTTGAACAACTCCAGAGACGTACACAGATCTTCGTGGATGGCCAGCTCCTCCTTAATCTTGATGTCGCGGACGCCATTAGAGAATGCCGAGATGATGGCCTCCTCGGTCACCTTGGGAATCTTGAGGCGAGCGCTGTTGAAGCACTAGATGTACTTCTGCAAGGTTTCACCAGATTGCTGCTTGATGCGGTGCAGGTCACCCACGGCCGGTGGACGGTCGCGAGTGCCCTGAAAGTTGGCGATGAAGCGAGTGCGCATCTCGTCCCAGGAGGATATCATGCCAGGGGGCAGGTTCAGGAGCTAGGTGCGGGCACCGTCCTTGAGTGCCATGTGAAACCAGTTCGCCATGACCTTTTCATCCCCGTTGGCGGCTTCGATGCCCAGCTCATAGAGCTATAGGAACTCTGCAGGGTCGGCAGTGCCGTCGTAGCGAGGAGGCAAGTCAGGTTTGAACGTGCCTGGCCAGGTGACACTGCGTAGCTCGGTGGTGAAGGCGCGGCAGCCTGCGGTGGCCACCGGAGCTCTTTGCTGATGCGGGGCTTGCTCCTGGGGGTTCCCGCGCGCCGCTGCCTAGAGCAGCGCGGGGTCTTGACGTTCTGGCGCAGGGATGCGGTCGTGGCGCACCGGTGCCGGGAGCATGCATGCACCTTCTTGGGGACGAGGGATTTCTTGGCAGCTCCTTTCTTGTCGCGCGGGTGCTGGACATGGTGGATCTCGTCCTGGGACCGCGCGCCTTGGAGCCAGGGCGCCTTCTTGGGGAGGAGATGGCAGAGGCGCCTCCTGATCTACCCCACCTGCGCAGGACGGAGGGCGAGGCAGCGAGAGGGATGGCGTAGGGAAGCCCCCGGTGGCGCTGACAAGCTCGGTGATGCGAGCGAGACACTCCTCGTAGAGGTCATCGACGGGATGGTAGTGCAGGAGCTCATGCGCCAGGAGCAACATGGCATGCGCGTATGTGGGGGTGCGACGGGCATGGGACGATGAACTAGCTGGAGTCAGCGACGGGGTGGCGATGTGGCCTTCCCGCCGCACCGAAGGATGCAGCGACGAGGCCTCCTGCTCGTTCCCTGCCGGGCTGGTGGCGGCATTGGCGGCAGGCGATGGGGAACGGTGGGGATACCCGCCGACGAGAGCCGTCTGGGTGATGCGGGCGACGAGAGCAGCCCGACGCTCGGCGCGAGCCCGGCGAGCATCAGCCATGGGCACGACGGGAGATCGAACACGGAACGGCAGAAGAAAGATTCCGGTGCACCCCTACCTGGCGCGCCAAATGTCGGATGTTGGGTTCCGGTAGACCCTTAAGGTTCGAACTCTGGGGTGCGCGTGAAGATCTTCCCCCTACCACTCCACGTCCGATCGCCTCGCGAGAATCTAAGCTAAACGATGAACGACACGAGGGACACAAGGTTTATACTGGTTTGGGGCACCGTTGTGGTGTAATACCCTACTCTAGTGTGTGGTGTGATGGATTGCCTCAGGGGCTGATGATGAACAGTACAAAGGACGAACAACCTCATGAGAGGTGTTCTTGAGCTGGTGCGATGAACTGCTTGGATGAGTTCAATCGCCTATCGATTTAGTGAGAACTCGATGCCCTCTACTGTGGTGGCTAGCCCTATTTATAGAGGCCCTGGTCCTCTTCCCAAATATTGAGCGGGAAGGGCGCCAACAACGGCCATTTTGAAGGGGAACATCTAGTACAAGTTATCCTGACTAAAGTTGCTCTTTGGCTGCCAAAGGCACTGGTGATGACACCGTCTTGGGCTCCACGGTGACCTCCATCCTGCCGCTCTGATGGTCTTGGTCTCGTTGCACTGAAATGGTAACCTTTGCCCGATGCCTCGGTACTCCACGCCTGTGCTTGCCCCCTTTGCACCAAAGAGGAAACAAGGACACTGCATAGGCCGGCGCCCGCCTGGCGCCCGCCTAGTCTCGATCGTCATGGCTTGCATCACGAGCACCTCGAGGTACCCTGCCTTCATCTCTCCGCCTCCTTGCGAGCCTGCCTGGCAAGGCCACTCCTGAGGAAGCCTCGTGTCATCCGCCCCACGAGGCTTGGCCCCTCGCGAGGGTCTTGAGTCTTGTGCTGATGAAGATGGGCCGTGCTGGGCCACCACTCGAGCCACGTCGCAGGCCGCAGGCAGGCAAGTCTGGGGACCCCTGTTTCCAGAACGCCGACAAAAAGGAGCAAACATTGGAAACATATTCTACACTGCTCCAAAAATCCTGAAACTCCAAGGAACTTATTTTTGGAATTAATAATAATTATTGAGTGAAAGAAACACCACAAGGGGCCCACACCCTGGCGAGGAGGGTGGGGGGCGCGCCCACCCCTACTGGGTGCGCCCCTGTCTCCTGGGCCCCTGGTGGCCCTCTGGTGTCCATCTTCTGCTATATGAAGGCTTTTACCCTGGAAAAAATTGTGGGCAAGATTACGGGACGAAACTCCGCCGCCATGACGCGGAACCTTGGCGGAACCAATCTAGAGCTCCGGCGGAGCTGTTCTGCCGAGGAAACTTCCCTCCGGGAGGGGGAAATCATCACCATCATCATCACCAACGATCCTCTCATTGGGAGGGGCCAATCTACATCAACGTCTTCACCAGCACCATCTCCTCTCAAAATCCTAGTCCATCTCTTGTATCCAATCTTGTATGAAAACCACAAATTGGTACCTGTGGGTTGCTAGTAGTGTTGATTACTCCTTGTAGTTGATGCTAATTGGTTTACTTGGCGGAAGATCATATGTTCAGATCCTTAATGCATATTATTACTCTTCTGATTATGAACATGAATATGCTTTGTGAGTAGATACGTTTGTTCCTGAGGACATGGGTGGAGTCTTGCTATTAGTAGTCATGTGAATTTGGTATTCGTTTGATATTTTGTTGAGATGTATGTTGTCTTTCCTCTAGTGGTGTTATGTGAACGTCGACTACATGACACTTCACCATTATTTGGGCCTAGAGGAAGGCATTGGGAAGTAATAAGTAGATGATGGGTTGCTAGAGTGATATAAGCTTAAACCCTAGTTGATGCGTTGCTTCGTTAGGGGCTGATTTGGATCCATATATTTAATGTTGTGGTTAGGTTTACCTTAATACTTCTTTTGTAGTTGCAGATGCTTGCAATAGGGGTTAATCATAAGTGGGATGCTTGTCCAAGTAAGGGCAGTACCCAAGCACCGGTCCACCCACATAAAAAATTATCAAAGTACCGAACGCGAATCATATGAGCATGATGAAAACTAGCTTGACAATAATTTATTTACTTTCATTGCTTGTTACCCGTTACAATTTATCTTATCACAAAACTATCTGTTACCTACAATTTCAGTGCTTGCAGAGAAAACCTTACTGAAAACCGCTTATCATTTCCTTCTGCTCCTCGTTGGGTTCGACACTCTTACTTATCGAAAGGACTACGATAGATCCCCTACACTTTTGGGTCATCAGGTGTCTCGCTCTCCATCATCTCCGGAGGAAGATCCCCCAAGGACGAACTCTGTGGAGAAGGGCTACGAGCCGGACTGCAACAAATATGTTTTGGTCATTATCCTCAGAGACAAAACAGGGTATGTCTACCAAGTACTCTTTCACTTACGGCTCGGTGGAGGGCCGGCCCCCTTGCGAGGTTTTCTTACCTCGTTTGGAAGCCTCCGTTTCCAAGTCTTTAGAGGCAGCCCTTTTCTTACCTTGAGGAGAAGGGATTTTAGATTCCCCTCCCCAATTATCCTCCTTCGCAAAGGCACCTACTCCTCCAATCTGGATGTGTAAAAAATGAGGCCCATTTGTGGCTTCTCTATTCCTCCCCTCGTCCTCTCCCGATGGCACCTGATACGGCGCGCGGTCAAGCATCCTGGTCAACAAAGGATTGGGCGAGCCTTCGGGAAGAGGGGCCGGACACCTAATCCTCTCTGCCTTCTTCAGCCAGTCCTGGCAGAGAACAATTTTTTAGAATGATGTTACAATAAACATAAAGGATGGTGTATTCGGTAGCAGAATTACTTACTTGGGTATCCGGGCGGTTGCAATTGAGACCCACCTCCTCGGTGGTGTCCGGACACTTTATTCGTGATCCGAAGAATGATTCATACATCTCTTTGAGCGTCAGGCCGAAGAATTGTTGAATGGTTCACGGTCCTTCCGGGTTGAACTCCCACGTACGGAGAGGACGACGTTGGCAGGGCAGGACTCGACGAACCAGCATCACTTGAGTTATCTTGACAAGGCTGACATCCCTCTTGAGAAAATCTCGGATGCGGCTTTGCAATGTTAGCACATCGTTAACCAGCCCCCAATCCAGCCCCTTGTTGACCCATGACACCAGTTGCGGTGGAGGGCCCAGGCGGAACACTGGAGCGGCCACCCGCTTTGTACCTCGGGGGGCGGGGATGTAAAACCACTCCCGCTGCCATAAATCAGAAGTTTCCACGAAAAAACCCTTTGGCCATGGGGCGTCGGCGCCTTTGCTTATTATAGCGCCTCCGCACTCCACGTGACGCCCGTCAATCACCCTCATCCTCACATTGAAGGTCTTGAGCCATAGGACGGAGTGGGGGGTGATGCGGAGGAAGGCTTCACACACGATGATAAATGGCAAGATGTGAAGGACGGAATCCGTAGCTAGATCGTGGAAATCTAGTCCGTAGTAGAACATGAGCCCTCTTACGAAGGGACCAACGCTAAAACCTAGCCCTCGGAGAAAGTGGGAGATAAAAACAACGCTCTCGTTAGGTTCGGGAGTGGGGACTATCGGTGTCGAAACCGGCAGATCTCGGGTAGGGGGTCCCGAACTGTGCGTCTAAGGCTAATGGTAACAGGAGGCAGGGGACATGATGTTTTACCCAGGTTCGGGCCCTCTCGATGGAGGTAATACCCTACTTCCTGCTTGATTGATCTTGATGATATGAGTATTACAAGAGTTGATCTACCACGAGATCGTAGAGGCTAAACCCTAGAAGCTAGCCTATGATTATGATTGTTGTCGTCCTACGGACTAAACCCTCCGGTTTATATAGACACGGAGGGGGCTAGGGTTACACAGAGTCGGTTACAGAGAAGGAAATCTACATATCCGAATATCCAAGCTTGCCTTCCACGCAAAGGAGAGTCCCATCCGGACACGGGACGAAGTCTTCAGTCTTGTATCTTCATAGTCCAATAGTCCAGACAAGGTATATAGTTCGGCTGTCCGAGGACCCCCTAATCCAGGACTCCCTCGTTAGCCCCTGAACCAGGCTTCAATGATGATGAGTCCAGCGCGCAGATTGTCTTCGGCATTGCAAGGCGGGTTCTTCTCCAAATCCTCCAGAGCATTGTTGCAATGGGCAGTGTCCGGCTTCTTATCAATGTCGCTCCTCGGCTTCTGTGCTTTAATTATGGCTGTTTCCATGTGTCGAGCGAATATGAGAGGTCGAGGCATTTTTACATTTTCCACCCCAACCATGCAAGTAAATCTTCTATAAAAGAGACGAGGATTCTCAGATCCAAATCACACCATCTCCTCCCAGCGAGTTTTCATCAGATCGCGCCCGAAAAAAATCCATACCACCATGGCCGGTCGTCGCAGTTCCTCCTCTCGCTCCCATAGCACTAGGCCAGGCGACTGGGAGAGATGTTCTTTTCCCCACAGCCGATTAGTAGAGTTGCAGACCAAGGGGTTTCTCCCACCTGCATACATGCTCCCCGTCCGAGCTGGACTAGCCACTTATAATGGCGGGAGCAAGCGGATAGATTTCCAAACCCATCCAAGGGAGAGTGGGTGTGCTTCATCCCCTACTTGTTTAGGGGGCTCGGATTTCCAATCCATCCTTTCCTCCGCGGGCTTCTGTAGTTCTACAGCCTCCAGCTGCATAACTTTACCCCAGCCTCCATACTACACATCGCAGGCTATGTTGCCTTCTGCGAGCTTTTTCTGGGCTGCGAAGCTCATTTCGAGCTGTGGAGGAGACTATTCTGCCTCGTACCCCGTACTCAGGAGGGTCGGTATATCAAGTGGGCGGAGCCGAAATATGGCGCATCGCCGGGACCGGATATCTATCCGGCACCCCGAAGAAGACATCCTAGGATTGGCCCTCGAAATGTTTCTACATGGAGGACGTCCCTCTTCCGGACCCTGTTCGAAAAGGCCTTCCGGAGTTCGTAAATGCCCCGCTGAAGAAACACCACAGCTTGCGCCCCAGGAGCCCCCAGGAGGAAGATAACAGAGAGATTCTTTTCCTGATGGACATGATAAATATATTGGCCAAACCAGCACTGACAATTATTGAAGTCATGTACATATGTATAATGCGGGGAGTGCAGCCACTTCAATATCGGGGAAAACACATGTGGCACTTCAATGGAGAAGATGACGCCACCCGCTGTGGCCGTAAAGGTCCGGACTCTCCCGCTGCTCTAGCGAAGATACTGTCCGATTTGTTCAAAGGAGAAGAGGAGGAGTTCATCCATATCAAGCCATGGGATGGATTCTCCATGTACAACCCCCAAGCTGGGTGAGTCGCTATCTTTTATTCCAATCTTTCCCACATTTTTAGCACAGATGTTTAGTTCTCAATTCATAGCAGGAATTGCAAAGGGCTATCACTACAAAAAAAGACACATCCGTGACATTTTGGGCCGAACAATTTTTTTTCTGTCATACATATGACATTTCTATGACGATAATTGTGACAAAACCTGGTATCATCATAGATGTGGTGGGATCCTACTTCTATGACAAAAAATCATGAAAGAAAATGGGCTTTTTGTCTTGGGCGGGCCGGAGACGCCGCTGCATGACATTCTTTGGGCCGTCCATGATGGGAAAAACCGTGGTAGAAGCAAGGGGGAGGAAAATTTCAGGGAGTTGCCGGTTATGGTTGGAGGTCGGGGGCGGAGCGATGCTCGTTTCTCTCGTACGTACGCGCGTGTGTGCGAGGCGTTGGCTCTAACTGAAGCCGAGCGAGGCGTTGGGCTCTAACTGAACCCGAGCAATTGCACTATAGGCTACGCGTTACTGAACCCGAGCGATCGATCGATGGCTGTTAACTGAACCTGATGGAGCGATTCCTTCGCTACTGCTGCTAACTGAAGCCGATCGATGCTGCCTCTGGGATGAACAGTGAGCGTTGCAGGGGGAGGGGGTGGATGAACAGTGAGCGGTGGCATTGCCTTTGGATGAACAGGAACCCGTGGTGTGGAGGGCTGGATGAACAGTAGACTATGGAGGGGTGGTTGAACAGGACCCCGTGGTGTGGAGGGCTGGATGAACAGTAGATGGTGGAGAGGTGCCCGTGGAGGGGTGGTTGAACAGTAGCCGGTGGAGTAGCGCGTGGTGGAGGCTGGATGAACAGGAGCCCGTGGAGGCTGGAGGAGGTCGACGGTAGCCTGTGGAGGCTGGAGGACGTCGACGGTGGAGATGAACAATATCCTGTGGAGTCCCGTTTTGCGGTACGCCACACCCCTCCCCCCCGTTTCGACTGTAGCACTCCAACACAAGTCCGTTTCGTCCGTTTTGTGGTATGCCACACCACTCCCGATCAACAGGACCCCCGTTTCGACCGTAGTGCTCCAACACAAGTCTGTTTCGTCCATTTTACGGTACGCCACACCCCTCCCGATCAACAGGACCCCCGTTTCGATCATAGGAGGTCCGTTTCGTCCGTTTTGCGGTACGCCACACCCCTCCCGATCAACAGGACCCCCGTTTCGACCATAGGAGGTCCGTTTCCTCCGTTCTGCGGTACGCTAGGCCTCGTTTCCATCGCCTGTTCCGTCCAAGCCGGTTGGCTCCCACGCGTCCCGTTGCCTCCCGATGAACACGATGCATTTCGTTGCCTCCCGATGAACATGACGCATTCCGTTGCCTCCCCATGAACACGACGCATTCCGTTGCCTCCCAATGAACACGAGCCCTCGCCGTACGTATGCGCGACTAGGCATTCGAGACCCCGCCCGTATGTACACATACGTGGCCGTATTTTCTTTCTTGCACCCTGGCCGATGTATGTATGTGTACATGCTACGTGCGCGCCTCTACTACGACACGTGCGCGCCTCTACTACGACACGTGCGCGCCTCTACATCGACCAGTATGTACGTACACGTCCGCGACCAGGATGACAATGCTACGTACGCTTCGACCAGGTGGGTCCCGACTGTCACGCACTTCCTTGCCTGCGAAGATGTAGCTGGTGGGTCCCAGCAGTCAGGGGGGTGAATCGTTTTTTTTGCCCGGACGCACTTCCTTGCGTGTGAAGGTGTAGCTGCTGGGTCCCAGCAGTCAAGGGGGCGAATCTTTTTTTTTGCCCGGACGCACTTCCTTGCGTGCGAAGGTGTAGCGGCTGGGTCCCAGCAGTCAGGGGGGAATCAATTTTTTTGCCTGGATGCACTTCCTTGCGTGCGAAGGTGTAGCTGGTGGGTCCCAGCAGTCGGCGGGCGAATCGTTTTTATTTCGGACGCACTTCCTTGCGTGCGAAGATGTAGCTGGTGGGTCCCAGCAGTCAGGGGGGCAAATCGTTTTTTTTGGACGCACTTCCTTGCGTGCGAAGATGTAGCTCGTGGGTCCTAACTGTCAGGGGGCAAATCATTTTTTTCGTGAAATACGGTGGCCCATCCAGTGGGTCCCCGCTGTCAGGTGGAGGAATAATTATTTTGCACGTAATAAGGAGGCACTTCCTTGCGGCTGCCGTGGACCCAGCTGTCAGCCTCTCCACATACAGTCCACGTCCGATGGAAGTCATTCCTTGACCACGTTGACCACGCCGCACCGAGAGAACCACGGCGGTGGACGACGGCGAGGCCTAGGAAGGGGATGACACGGAGCCGGGAAAGACGCGGCAGTGGATGCACACACGGAGAGGAGTACGAGGGTTCACTGGTTCGGCTGCGCTGCCGTCGCTGTAGAATAACAGGGGGTGTGGGTCAGTGGGAGAGTGGAGGGATGGCCTGGCCAGCGGTGGGAGTAGTAGGGGGTGGTGTGGCCTCCACGGCAGCACAGCCGACCACGGGAGGCAGGCGCAGGCGGCATGACCGACGCTGCTTTGGGCGGCTGGAGCAAGAAGACCAGAGGTTGAAGAAGCACGACGGCCGTTGGATGGACATTGTACGGTCACTGCAGCTAGAATCATTTATATTGACTAAGTTGACAAAGCCCTTGGTACATCAACTTAGTAGGCCCATAGGTCAGCTTCCGAAACGGTGCGCCCCAGATGTCAGAGGATGAATCATTTTTTGGGCGGGTGAAGCTAGAATATTCGAGATTGAAGAAGAAGCACGACATCCATTGGATGGACATCCAACGGCCACTGCTGCTAGAACCGTGTGTTGACTATAAGTTGACAAAGCCTTGCATACCCGTCAACTTTGTTTTTTTAGGGGACGCGTCAACTTAGTAAGGCCAGAATTGTGTGGCAGAGAACTTATAGCCCATTTGAGATTTGTAAGAATGTGTAGCCCATTTTTGAATTCTAATGGAATTTACTACAGCCCATTTACAGTTTGTTAAAAGTACAGCCCATTTCAACCAACCGTTCAAAACAGAATTCAATAAAATTTCCCACATTTTGATGGGATCCGAATATTTTTATCCCGAAATTTTAGTCAGATTAAATATAATTTCAATATAAATTTATATTGCATAAAAATCCAATGAAACATTCCGCTCGCAACAATTATTGAAATTAAAATTTTCAATATTCCAAAAACAATATTTTATAAAGTAATCATTGTTTGGTGCATTTTTTTATAGTTACTACCCAGTTTTTATAATTACATCCCATTTATTATTTCTTAAAGCCCAGTTTCTTGTTAAGCCTAATGCATCCCTCCTAGGAAAGATTTGCAGCCCAGTGGGGCGGAGAATAACAACTTGACCTTGCCTGGGTATTCCTAAAAAAAGTATAGGTGGGCTAGCCATTTTCAGCTTGAAAAAAATTAATATCTGGGCTGGATATCTGGCCTGGGCTCAACGGGCCACAGCCCACCCAGTTAATACCTGCAGTGATGTTTTTGTTGTTGTTCAGAGGAGAAAAATTAATATCTGGGGTAAACATCGAAAACTCTGCAGTGCTCACACCTCAAAAACACAAATACTGCTCGAGCTGCTTGGTCCCAGCTATCGGCCGCTTCTTGTGCAATTCTCTCGTTTATTGACTACTCCCTCCTTTCCGGTTTATAATGCTCAATTCAAAAATCTCACCAATCAAGGTAGATGGCGAGTGGTGGAATACTTTTTCTAGTTTTGCAAAAGCACCTAATTAATGCTCTTGTTATGCTCAAAAAATTATGTTTATCAATGCATTATTTGCAATGCATGCATGCATAAAGTACATGCATTGGTCAATTTTCTCTTAATACTTGCATGCAATGATTTAATGCACCTTGGAATCTGAACATGTGATGGAAAAAAACCATATTGAGCCTTATAAAATGGAAAAACTAAAATTTTGAGATAAGCCCTATAAACCGGAAAGGAGGGAGTACATAGGTAGATAATGGTGTGGGACCGTGATGTCAGGAAACCAGGAGGAAGCAAAATAAATTATAGTTATATATATATATATATATATATATATATATATATAATAAGGAGGCACTTGCGTACGTGAGGCTATGGACCTGGTGGGTCCCCATTGTCATCCTATCCAAGTAAAGTGATCTCCTCGCCCGCGCGCGCTTTCCACCCGAAACAGTCAGCGCCGGCCGCCCCGCTTCCTGGTGCAGGCGATTGCTCCGCCTTCAAACGACACAAGTGCCGTCCGTCCGTCCATTTGCCGCACACATTAATGATGCACGGTTGCTGAGGCGACTACTCCGGCGTCACACGTCCGTCCCTCCGCCCGCCCACCATTGCTGTATGAACTGCTGCGCCGGCCATAGCCGCAGTCATCCGCATCCATTGCCTTTCTCCTGTCCACACCACTACTGCCCACCATGGCTTCCTTGCGCTCCAGCGCTCTTCGGGATGGGAGGACGACGGACCACAAGGAGATAGCAGCCATTGCTGCCGACCGGCTGGCCGGCAGGCAGTCGGAGGAGGACGACGTCCCAATGGAGAACATGGTAGTCGACGATCCGGCACCAATCCCCTCCTCCGCGCCATCCTCGCCGGTGCATTACACCATGACCATCTGTGAGGCCCGTGCCCAGTATATGGACAGGTGAGGCAGATGCGTGAGGAGCAGTTCTGGGAGGCGCAGGCCAATGCCGCCTACAACCACCATCTCCTCTAGGAGCACCTGCAGGCAGAGGAGCAGATCACCGCGGAGCGGGCGGAGTAGGAGGCGCTGCTTGACTCGTACCGCTCCGCCCACAAGGGCCGCCTCGAGCGCTTGCGGTACCGCATGCGGGTGGCGGAGGCTGCGGCCGCCTACAAAGAGGCTAGCAAAGAGGGCGATGAAGCGGGCGAGGCGCTGTTTGGCGAGACCAAGGACGAGGCAGAGGATAATGCCGGCTCCGACGAGTCCCCACTCCGCTGGCGTCGACGACGCCCTGCTCCGCCGACGCCCCTCGGGCTCCATCTTCAGACGCCTAAGATCTTCTTCCCCTCCTCCGACAGCAAAGTCAGCCGGAGCATCCTCACCGGCCAACCCAATCACGCTGAGATCGACATGGCTTCGCCAAAGAGGTTGTACACTTGTTGCATCTCTTTTTTACTCTACATGTTATATATATTGTCCACTGAGCACACGAATTTGTTCCTTTAGTGTCTCCTTGAAACAAAAAACGTAGGAATTTTAATTTTCACTTGTCCTCCTTTTCAGATTCCTATTCATGAAGCACAAGACTAAGAGATAGTAGCATAATAGCATTATAACCGTACATTTTCTTGTGGTTTGACTTAATCTCACCATGCTTCTTTGCATCTTGTGATCTTCCAATTGTTGTGAATCAAACACCCAGATTGGCAGAAATCCTGTGTTTTTAAATTCTCTGTTTTGCACGTGCATTCCTATCCTATTCCTCTCTATTTCCTATCCCTGCATTGTTGGAATCCTCCAATTCAAACGAGCCCTTACAGAATTACTTCTCTTACAGATAGTTGTCAAAGAAAACCTTGCGTGGTTTGTCCCGGTCCTGCTGCGCCGTTGTCCACCCTAGCTCAGCTGCTCCAACGACAGAAGGGTCCAACAGAGCAGGGATCCGGCCTCCAGACTGTCTTTCGCCCCCTCAGATCTTCTTCCCCGCCGCTGGTAGCCATGAAAACTGCATTACCATCATCAACCGAGCAGATGACCTCGAGGACTACACGGGTCAGCAAGAGAGGTCGCACTCTTTCGTGTCTGCTTACGTTATGCATCGCTTAATATTACATGCTACTTTATCGTCCTGTTCACCGATTAGACTCTGAGTCAGCTCCAAACTAATGGTCAAACTTGAGTTTTTAAATGGTTGTGGGGTACATATCGGGGCCGCTATCAATAGTATCTATCTACTATCTGGTTAATCTCCGGTGTCTACTATGAGTTTCATGTTGGGTGGGAAACAAACAGTAAAGAAGCCATTATCTTTATTTATTAACGGAAGCCATTATCTTCCTGCTATTATTGGTTTTGGGTCTATCCACAGGTTGCTACCATCACTCTGGATTTCTGATGCACTCCTTACATAATCTCACTATGTTTTATTCCTATGCATGACATTTATTGTAAACAATGGAACTGAACATGTAGAGCAAAAGAGACGAGCCTTGCGTGGCAATATAATTTCATACAGACGTCGCTCCATGGTAGGCGCAAAGGCAGCCCCTCTCCATGCATTTTGGATTGTAATCGAGAGGAAGATATCTGTTCTGAGGGGGATTCAGAAGGAGAAGATAACTCCTATTTACCCCCTGAGGTCTTCGCTCTAACTTGGCATGCTGATGTTGGTTATATCATGCATATGGTGTCTTGCATTGCTTACTTTATACATCAAATATGTCATCTTCTTAGTTTAGACATCCTTTGTGCGAATGCCATCTGTTTAGTTTATTCATTTTTTGTGAATTATGCAATGCCACCTTGTTTAGCCAGGCATCATATATGTGAATTTTGCAATGCCATCCTACTTAGCCAGTCATCTTATATGTAAATTATATCATGCCATCTTTTTTTTCATTACATATTACATTCGTCAACAATGTTAGTACATTCAACTGCTCTTCATGTGCATCAGCCATTTGACACGGTCATGGCAAATTTTGGAATGAAAACAAGGTCTTCTGAGCAGACTATGCTATCTGATGAAGCACATATCTCGCTGGTTACGGATAGCTCCTCAGAGGAGGATTCAGAGACAGATGACCAGTCCTATCCCCCCCCCCCCGAGGTGTATGCTCTAACTTGGCAGGGTTATGTTGCTCATATCGTGTGTATGGTATCTCACATTGCTATGCCATTTGATTAGTTTAGACATGCTTTGTGTGAATGCCACCTGTTCAGTGTCTAATTACCATATATGTGAATTATGCATTGCCATCTTGTTGCAAGACATTATATATGTGAATTATACAATGCTATCTTGTTGCAAAGGCATTATATATGTGAATTATGCAATGCCATGCTGTTTAGCCAATTATCATGTATGTGAATTATATCATGCTATCATTTTTTTGTATTACGTGTTCCATTTGTCGACAACGTTTGTATATTCAACTACTCTTCCTGTGCATCAGCTATTTGAAGCGGTGATGGAAGTATCTGGAGTGAAAACAAGGTATTCAGAGCAGACAGTGCTACCTGCTGAAGCAGACATCTTGCTGGCTACAGAGAGCTCCTCAGAGGAGGATTGAGAGACTGATGACCAGTCCTATTCCCCCCCTGAGGTCTATGCTCAAACTTGGCAGGGTTATATTACCCATGTCATGCATGTTGTCTTGCATTGCTTAGTTTTTACATCATATATAGATTGCCATCTGCTTACTTGCTTACTATATAAATCATATATTTGAATTATATCATGCCATCATGTTTACATAGTACATACACATCATCTATCTGAATTATGGCATGGCAACCCATTTAATAAAGACATCATATAGTTATATCATCTCATCCTGTTTAGTGTTTACAGTCATCATATTTAGAATTATGGCATTCTATCCATGAATGTCTGTGAATTATGGCATGCCAACCTATTTAATAAACACATTATATAGTTATGTCATGTCATCCTGTTTACATAGTCTCATATTTTGAACTATGTCTTTCCATCTTTTTTAGTTAGCCATCATAATGTGAAATTGTGTCATGCTATCCTGTTTAGTTAGCCATCATATATGTGAAATTGTGTCATGCTATCATGTTTGGTTAGACAACATAAATATCAATTATTTCATGCCCTCTTTTATTCCCCACTATCCATTGCACCTGTCTATCATACAATGTCTATACTTTCAATTACTTTTCTTGTTTATCAGCCATTTGAATTGGAGAGCGTGATGGCAGTATCTAAGGGAGTAACAACACGGTCTTCAGAAAAGATAGTGCTACCAGTTGATGCAGATAGAACCACGATTGTACTTGCCCAAGGACCAGATCCACCACACATAACCTAGGCTCTCGTAGATTGTACCCCTACCCAGTTGGACAGAGAACCAACTACACCCCTTTTAACCCCAACCCCGGCAGATAGTAACTCAGTTCCAGTTGACACAGCACCATCTCCACCACAGAGCACCCAAACACGAGCGGTTAGTAAGGGAACTGCAGTGCCCAAAGAACGAGGACCACCACTCCGAATCCCAACTCAACGCTTAAAGGAGAAGAATATTTGTTCTTAGGTCAGGTTCTGTAGCTATGGTTCATACTCCTTTGCTCTTGCATTACTATATTTACTCATACCAACTATTTTCAAATTTGAAGGATGGAATTGAAACTCCAATGGTGCAACAGGTATATTTTAAACCTGATTCTTTAACTGGTTTGCTGTTGTAACCTGCTCTATGTTGATTTCAGTTTCAATTGAATAAACAGTTATGTTCTCATGTCATGCACACTACAAGTGTTTTTATTGCTCTATAGTTACCCACACTTATATTCTGTCTATTCTGCTTTGTCTTGAACAAATATTATTTGAACTGTGTCTCTATCTTGATTTGGCAACAAAAACTAGAATGATATAGACCATAAAGTGACCATGGCACATAGATATATGTTTGTTTCATGCTGTTTACTACTGAACTCATTTACCAAAATGAGTTTCATATACAACATGGTAAACATGTGATGTGTTTGCTTGTTTCTCTTTTAGAGTGCGGACAAAATATTGGAGAATACTACCGCGTTATCCACTGGTAAAGGAAGTAATGCAGATAAGGTTCAAGATAGTGAGACATCCCTGTTGATCTCCAAGAAAGCTGATAAAAACTATCTTGACGATAGTGAGGGAACCCAAAAGTCCTGTCTTGATGTAGTGTTCGAGTTACTAGCCACTACTGCTGTCACAAGCTCTTCAAACTCGCTGCCTGAATTAGTTCGTCTTCTTGAGTCTCAACTTCAAGTTGAAAGACATCGATCAGATGTGCTGCAACAGGAAGCTGAAGGACTGAGGAAGTCCCTGCAGAATTCAAATGCATATTTTGTGGTGCAACAGCAAGCGCTGGAGGATTTAAGCGCCAAACAAGAGAAAGTTAACAAGCTTGCTAAGCATCTTGCCAGCATTATGGGTACCCAGGATATTGTTTCTTGAGATCTTCTGAAGTGGTTTCAGTTCTGGATTTGTTTTGCTGCGATGTTTATTTGCGCTGGTCGCCAACTTTGACAACCAGTGTATATGATATGCTACTTTGTTCCCTATATTTGCACTGGTGGTGAACTTTGATGCCTAGTGGATGTAATATGTGTAACAGCCGTGATAGCCTAGCATAAGTTGCTTGCTTATTTATTTCCTTGTTGTCTTGTTTATTTGTTTGCTTGTAGTCAGTGCAGTTATTTTTAAAACTAGGCCACAATAACAATGGGCTAATATTTACTGTAGTGACACTGGGCCTCCTACGGGCCGTAGAAACAGTGGGCCTTCTATGGGCTGTAGAAACAGTAGGCCTTCTACGGCCGTAGAAACAATGGGCCTTCTACGGGCCGTAGAAACAATGGGCCTTCTACGGGCCGTAGAAACAATGGGCCTTCTATGGGTCGTATCGTCAATGGGCCTTATACGGGCCATATGACCATAACGGGCCATCGTTAATAGGCCGTATTTGATGACGCTATGAAAATGGCCCACGTATTAACGGACCACAAACGGGCCGATGTAACCACGGGCTGAATTTGGCCCACGAGCAGAAAATGACAGTAACGGGCTGTAAGTAAACGAATGCTGGAAATGAGCCCAAGAATAAATGGGCTCTGAGAAGGCCGAAAGATAACATTTGCTGGAAACGGCCCAATTGAATAACGGGCCCTTAATGGGTATAAAGTGATATACTGTTCATTACGGACTAGTTTCACCACGGGCTGTTAGTGGGTGTAAAGTGATACACTGTTCATTGCGGGCCAGTTTCACCACGGGCCATTAATAGGCCAAGAGTTACATAGGGCCTCATATGGGCCGAAAGACATCATGGGCCATACATGGGCCAGAAGTGAAAATGGGCTGGAATCATATTGGATGACCCAGATGACGCTACTGGGCCTAATTCGGATAGGGCGTAACGGGCCTTGGGTTAGAGGGCTGTAAATGGGCTATATGCGAACATGCCGTTAACAGGCTTTCCATGGGCTGGCCCGCCACCTTTTGACCATGTTAAACGGGCCGTCCTTTTCACAGGAATGGGCCTCTGTTGGGCCGTGCCATGTGTCGACGTATCAGTGGCGCCTTCTGTCCAATGAGTGGTTGACATTTGTCCCAACGGTGAGCCGACACGTGTTCCTCCAGCCAATGATGATTTTACACGTGGAAAATCCCCATTGGTCGGGGCTGTTAACGGGTTAGCGGATCCAAAACCCGACCCGATAGCTTAATGGCGTTCCATTACGATGGATGCCACGTGTCGGTCACCCTTGACGAAAGCAGTTCTGTGACGCGCGATTTATCGTCATGGAAGTGGACACTTCCGGTGATGATAATTTTGGTAATGTCATCGAACACTTCTACGACAACACAGGTATGACTATCTTGATTCTGTCATAAATTTGTCATGGATGTACATGCATGACAAAAATGTGACCTACTGTGACAAACACGTATCATCACAGAAGTGTATTTTTTGTAGTGTATGAAGGATGTTCACAGCCCGTCTCCACAACCAGAGGACCCTAACCAGGCTCTCGACCCCGGACTCGAAGAAGATCCGGATACGTTTGTGGAGCTTGTTGACAGGAGATTTTACCAGCTGAGCTGCGATGGTGTGATGGTGGCCATCATAGCCGATTATCCTGGCCTACTCCCTATATCCCAGGTAAGTAAAGCCACAGTCCCGACTTCCGAAAAGGATTCCCTCTTTACCCTTCACCCACCGCACATGTACTGCGTCTTACAGGGCAGGCCATCGGGGCGCCAAGCTGAACCCGCGGTGACTCGCCAACAAGGGGCACCGAAGCCGGGTAGTCTTAAAAGAAAGGAGGTCAGGACCGAGACGCCGTTGCAAAGGTATGTTTAAAAACCTGCCACAAAGTTATCATTGTTAAAATATAACGATGTCTTCTGCCTTCTGACAGAAAGAGTGCTCGCCGGAATGTATCCGGAGAGCCGGCCGGTCACGCTTCCACCAGTCAGACTCCGATGCCGTGCTCAAGGGCGGAGGTCAACGCGGACGATCCTCCTACAGATGATGCAGATAGATTTTCCGCTACCAACTCCGAAGTGGACAGCGCCATAAATCATAGGCGCCGATGGGCCGCACTACGCGACCCTAATTTCTTTGAAGAGGCGTTCGACGCCTTCAACTCAGGGGACGCGTACATCCGGGCTGCTCAAGGTGGCCTAGCCAAGGCCACGGACCAGTATGTGAAGGATATACGGGTAAGAAAATTTGATAAGTGTATACATCAGTAGCCCCTCAGACTTGAAATAGTTGGCACAACCGATTTAAGGATCCTCGTGTGCATAGGTTGTGACAGAGAAGAATACCCAGCTATCTAAAGAGCTGGAGGAGTGCAAGGCCCAACTACGGGCCACAACCGCCATGATGGAGGAGTCTACGAAGGCCCCAACTGGTAATGTTTGTGTTTAAACGAGAATAATGTCATGGTATATACCAGTTAAGTATTCGGCATGAATGCGATTCTAACAAGAGAACTTGCAGACAATCCCGGAGGCAAACCGGAGATCGTACCAGAGGATGAACAACATGTTCGGCGACAGCTGAAGGCTTTCCAGCGTGTGCTTACCAAGGTTATAAAGGAGAAAAATACTCTCCAAGAGGCAAACGTCCGGCTGGACATTGAATTAAAGGATGTTCGGGCCCAGCTTGCTGACACCGTGAAGGAGAATAGGAGGCTTCGACGCGGCATATTCAGTAAATGTTCTGACGAATCACTATAAAGTTCGTCGAAGAAGCGTGCTAACAGAATTATGTCTGTAGGCATGCTGACAGGTCATCCTGAAGAGGAAATGCCTGGATCTGCAGGCGATCTTCTGCCAGAGCTCTCACAACTGCACGAACAAGTTTGGCAAGTGATGCGGGACGTTACCCAAGCCTTACGGCCATCCGCCTTCCTTCCAGAAGGCATGAGGGAGCTTATGGAGATGCACAAGGGAGCGCAGCAGCGCTTCCGATTATGGAAGATATCAGCCTGCCGACAAGGCGCAAGGGAAGCCTAGGCCATGGTGAAGACGCGGTATACCAAGGCTGACCCGAACCACATGGCCGAGGTCGGACCTGTAGGGTCAGATGGGAAGGAGATCCCTGTACATCTGGTGTATGACCAAGTAGCATTAGCCTCTAAGTATTCCAAACAGGACTGTAGGCTAGACAGCCTGTTGGATGGTATAGAAGAAGAATTTAGTCAGTCTAAGTGACATTGTACTTCTAAGGACATATTTTGTCCCTAGCCGGATTGTAAATCATTTGTCTTGGCCGAACTTTTCGCTTCAACCTCTGGACCCGACAGTTCGGAGTGTATCCGAATACCCGCTCGGTTATGTGAAAACTGGGGCACGCATGGAAACCAGGCGTAGGGGTCATGAGTGCTTGAACAGACAAGTACCCAACTAGTTATGTTATATTACATGGGTAGTAAGAAACATCTTCCAGGGAGAATAGTTCCATTAAGGGTTCCTTTCCCTGGGTGTGCATGCATTGATGTGCATGTCCGAACTGCGAAAATTTATGCAGGATATAAGCATCTAGGGGCATGTTTTGTAATAGGTAAAATACATCTTTTGTTCACCGACCGAATAATCTCTTAAGAACGCTAGCTTTCGGCTTCACCCAGTCTGAGGTACACATCCAGCTGACCCGGTAGTAACAATGGCAGAGGTGCTCCCCTTATGCCCTAGCCGAATTAACGAGAATGTAGGGCATAAACACAAGAGCCAGGCAACCCAGCTTGGCCAAAACTTAAGTCATATCGATGCATATAGTGGTGAAAAAAGGCACATGCGTAGAAGTGACGCATATGTGGTGGGCATGAAGCCCAGAAGACCAATAAGCTTCTGTAGAAGAAGCCCCCAGGTATGATGAGCGCGCATAGCATGGCCAGAGTGTGCGGTCAAAGCATACTTAAGTCTAAAAGGCTATGAATGTAAAAGGAGAGAGAGGATATGATTTAAAAGGGGAGACAGAGGTAAGGAGACAAACATGGAGTTCGGCACTAGGCATAGAATCTTCGGAGTCTGGCCGCGTTCCATGGGTTCGGCTCGAGTCGATTGTCTGATGCATCATGCAGATGGTACGCACCTCTAGTGAGAACTTTGCAATGATGAAGGGGCCCTTCCACTTGGGCTTGAGCTTGTCCTTCTTCTTCTCTCGTAGGCGTAGAACGAGTTTGCCAATGTTATAAGTTTTGGCCCACACTTCTCTGCTTTGATACCTTCGAGCTTGCTGTTGATAGAATGAGGAACGGGCCTTCACGACGTCGCTCTCCTCCTCCAGGGCATCTAAGCTGCCCTGCCGATCCAGCTCGGCTTCTCTCTCTTCGTACATGCGCACTATAGGTGAATCATGGATTATATCGCAGGATAGCACTGCCTCTGCGCCGTACACCATAAAAACTGGTGTGTATCTGTCGAATTTCGGGTTCCGGCAGACCCTTGAGGTTCGAACACTGGGGTGCATGTGGAGATCACACCCCCAGCCTACTCATGTCTCACCGCCTCGCTAGGATCTAAACTACACGAAGAACAACACAAAGGACACGAGATTTATACTGGTTCAGGCCACCATTGTGGTGTAATACCCTACTCCAGTGTATGGCGTGTGGATTGCCTCTAGGGCTGATGATGAATAGTACAAGGGAAGAACAGCCTCGCGAGGGTCTGTTCTTGGTGGGTGCGATGAACTGCTAGGGAAGTTCAGTCGCTTCTCTCTCTGTGGCTTGGATGTGGATCCGATCAGATCTCTCCCCCTACCCTGTGGGTGGCTAGTCCTATTTATAGGCGAAGGCCCCGGGCCTCTTCCCAAATATTGAGCGGGAAGGGCACCAACATTGGCCATTTTGAAGGGGAACATCTAGTATACTTATCCTGACTAAAGTTGGTCCTCGCCTGCCAAAGACCCTGACGATGACGCTGGCTTGGGCTCCACGATGAGCTCCGTTCTTGTTGGGGAACGTAGCAGAAATTCAAAATTTTCTTACGTGTCACCAAGATCTATCTATGGAGAAACTAGAAACGAGGGGAAGGAGAGTGCACCTACATACCCTTGTAGATCGCTAAGCGGAAGCGTTCAAGAGAACGGGGTTGAAGGAGTCGTACTCATCGTGATCCAAATCACCGGAGATCCTAGTGCCGAACGGACGGCACCTCCGCATTCAACACACGTACAGCCCGGGGACGTCTCCTCCTTCTTGATCCAGCAAGGGGAGAGGAGAAGTTGAGGTTGAGCTCCGGCAGCAAGATGGCGTGGTGGTGGAGCTTGCAGTTCTCCGGCAGGGCTTCGCCAAGCACTACTACTACGGAGGAGGTGTTGGGGAGGGAGAGGGCTGCGCCAGGGGCAAGGGTGAAGCTCCCATGCGCCTCCCCACTATATATAGGGGTGGAGGGGGCTGGTTTCTTGCCCTCCAAGTCCATTGGGGCGTTGGCAAAGGTGGGAGGAAAGAAATCCCATCATTTCCTTCCCCACCGATTGTTATCCCCCCTTTTTAGGGATCTTGATCTTATCCCTTCGGGATATGATCTTATTCCTTCTAAGGGGGGATCTTGGTGCGCCTTGACCAGGGATGTGGGGCCTTGCCCCCACTACCCACGTTCATGTGGGTCCCCCCATGCAGGTGGGCCCCACTCCGGAACCTTCTAGAACCTTCCCGGTACAATACCGAAAAATCCCGAACATTTTCCGGTGGACAAAATAGGACTTCCCATATATAAATCTTTACCTCCGAACCATTCCGGAACTCCTCGTGACGTCCGGGATATCATCCGGGACTCCAAACAACATTCGGTAACTGCACACTAATTCCCATAACAACTCTAGCGTCACCGAACCTTAAGTGTGTAGACCCTACGGGTTCGGGAATCATGCAGACATGACCGAGACAGCTCTCTGGCCAATAACCAACAGCGGGATCTGGATACCCATGTTGGCTCCCACATGTTCCATGATGACCTCATCAGATGAACCACGATGTCAAAGATTGAAGCAATCCCGTATACAATTCCCTTTGTCTAGCGGTATTGTACTTGCCCGAGATTCGATCGTCGGTATGCCGATACCTTGTTCAATCTTGTTACCAGCAAGTCTCTTTACTCGTTCCGTAACACATCATCCCGTGATCAACCCCTTGGCCACATTGTGCACATTATGATGATGTCCTACCGAGTGGGCCCAGAGATACCTTTCCGTCAACCGGAGTGACAAATCCCAGTCTCGATTCGTGCCAACCCAACAGACACTTTCGGAGATACCTGTAGTGCACCTTTATAGCCACCCAGTTATGTTGTGACGTTTGGTACACCCAAAGAATTCCTACGGTATCCGGGAGTTGCACAATCTCATGGTCTAAGGAAATGATACTTGACATTAGAAAAGCTTTAGCATATGAACTACACGATCTTTGTGCTAGGCTTAGGATTGGGTCTTGTCCATCACATCATTCTCCTAATGATGTGATCCCGTTATCAACGACATCCAATGTCCATGGTCAGGAAACCGTAACCATCTATTGATCAATGAGCTAGTCATCTAGAGGCTTATTAGGGACTTGGTGTTGTCTATGTACCCACACATGTATCTGAGTTTCCTATCAATACAATTATAGCATGGATAATAAATGATTATCATGAACAAGGAAATATAGTATTAATAACTAATTTATTATTGCCTCTAGGGCATATTTCCAACAGTCTCCCACTTGCACTAGAGTCAATAATCTAGTTCACATCGCCATGTGATTAACATTGACAGGTCACATCGCCATGTGACCAACATCCAAAGAGTTTACTAGTGTTACTAAACTAGTTCACATCACCATGTGATTAAGACTCAATGAGTTCTGGGGTTTGATCATGTTTTGCTTGTGAGAGAGGTTTTAGTCAACGGGTCTGCAACATTCAGATCAGTATGTATTTCACAATTCTCTATGTCATATTGTAAATGCTGCTTCCACGCTCCACTTGGAGATATTCCAAATGGTTGCTCCACTATACGTATCCGGTTTGCTACTCAGAGTCATTCGGACAGGTGTTAAAGCTTGCATCGACGTAACCCTTTACGTCGAACTCTTTATCACCTCCATAATTGAGAAACATGTCCTTTATTTACTCCAAGGACAATTTTGACCGTTGTCCAATGATCCATTCCTAGATCATTCTTGTACCCCTTGACTGACTCATGGCAAGGCACACTTCCGGTGCGGTACACAACATAACATACTATAGAGCCAACGTCTGAATCATAGGGGACGACCTTCGTCCTTTCTCTCTCTTCTGCAGTGGTCGAGCTTTAACTCTTAACTTCATACCTTACAACTCAGGCAAGAACTCCTTCTTTGACTGATCCTGTCAGGACCCCGATCCTAAGTCACATCGATCTAGCATGTAACACATCATATCACTTTGCGGCCTCACGCACGGTATTCCCACGAGTGCCACCTTACCTGGCCCGGGACCGTTTGCGCCTTTTGGCTCACGTATATGATAGTGTCGCTAGCATCCATATGACAAAGAACCTGGGCTGACATGGCTAGTCGTAAACCTAAAGTGGCACTAACTTACAGGGATAGGCATCCATGACCCAGCATCGAACATGTCGGTCATCAGCGAGTGAATCCGGGCTGTAGCACTGGGCTAGCAGGACTCCGGTGAACCGGGCTGTAGCGGGCTAACAGGACTCCGGTATTCATCGCGTGACATTTCCCCGAAGGGACAGACACAGGAACGAAGAAGGACACATGCCGGCCAGCCTAAGTGTTCCGGAGTAGTAGCAAGCTACCATGGCTCAGTGGAAACACTAGGAGACATTTCCCGGTAAGAGAGGCTACTAAAGATAAACAACTAGATAGTCAGATCCCACACATACCAAGCATTTCAATAACATACACACAATATGCTCGATATGGGCAAATACAACATGGCATCACAACATGACTCTATAACTCAAGTATTTATTCATTAGGCTCCGAGGAGCGAGATATTACAAACAGGGGTCTCATGACCCAACATTCAGAGCATACAAATCAAGCACAAGCGGAAGCTATCATGTCTGAGTACAGACATCTATAAATGAAAAAGGCTGAGAAGCCTGACTATCTACCAAATCCTGCCGAGGGCACAAGATCGTAGCTGAGGTAACAAGCTAAACGTCGAAGTCCACGCGAAACTACTAGTGAGACCAAAGTCTCTCTGCAAAAACATAAAATAGGCAAACGTGAGTACAAATGTACCCAGCAAGACTTACATCAGAACTAACTACATATGCATCATTATCAACAAAGGGGATGGTGGGGTTTAACTGCAGCAAGCCAGCTTTGACTCGGTGGCTATCCTAAACTACGACTGCAAGTAACTCTTTTGAGGTGGCGCACACGAGTCCACATATTCACCATATCAATACACCACTATGGATCCGCTCCCGTCTCCCTACGAGAACGCCATCCATAGCACTCACGCTTATCTTGCGTATTTTAGAGTATCCACTTTCACTTGTCTATGAACTGATATAAGCAACCCAGAAGTCCTTTACCGCGGACACGACTATTCGAATAGATGATGTTAACCCTGCAGGGGTGTACTTCTTCATACATGTTTCCACCACTTAGCGTCTGCACACGACATGTGCTCGGTAGACTTCAAGCGAAAGCCGACGTGGGTGTAGACCATGACCTACCTAAACACTCAAGTCTCTAGTCCAGGTTTATCGCCTATTCGGGTTCCATCCATGAGGAGATCCGGCCGGAGTTTCGCTCACAGCCCCAAATGATGTGAACAGGGTTCCGTGACACCAAACGGGCGCCCGGTATACCCGACCACATGCCTACCGCATCACAGCCCACCCCTACGGTCAGCGCTGTCCACGGCCTCCAGCATACTACAAGCACCAGAAACTACTTGCAACTCCTGGACAGAGGACAAGGGTGAATAAGAAGTCGAGCGGGGTCATATTTCAGGGCCCAATGTATGGTAGTAGCTGAATCATGGATCACAAACACAGAACTCATTTCCTGAGGACGGCTTCAATGAGACAACCCACCATGTACTCCTACATGGCCTCTCACCGATACCTTTACCAAATCGTGTTCACACACTTAGCTCACACATAGTAGGACATGTTCACACACCTCTGATTCATCCCCGATGAATCAGACCTGACTCAACTCTAAGCAGTAGCAGGCATGACAAACAAACATGAATGAGTAGGCACAACAGGGCTCAAACAACTCCTACTCATACTAGTGGGTTTCATCTATTTACTGTGGAATGACAGGTCATGCAAAGGATAAAGGGGTTCAGCTACCGCAGCAAGTAACAGATGAATCGTTGTTGTCCTAATGCAGTAAAAGAGAGCAGGAGCGAGAGAGTGGGATTGTATCGGAATGAACAAGGGGGTTTTGCTTGCCTGGCACTTCTGAAGATAACATTGAGTCTTCATCAGTGTCAACGATCACATCGCCGGTACACGTCTATCGAGAGGGGACAATTACCGGCAAACAAGGAAGAACACAATCAATGCGATGCAACAATATGATGCATGATAATGACATGTCAATATGAATGTGTTTTGAGCTAGTGCAACTAGCAACAGATTAAATGAAGTTGGTTTGAATACAAGATTCAAATTCAAACTCCATATGTGATTATTCAAATGCCATTTAATTGATTTGTGCTAAACAACAGCTATAAGTTATTCTAACATGCATGAAAATGGTACAGATGGATTCCTTGAATTTTTTTGATAATTTTTCATATATAATTTATTTCATTTGGAGTTACGGTTGAATTTCTATGATTTATTGAAGTTTTAATCATTTTCTGAAATTCCTGAATAAAAATAAATCCAGAAAACCTATTACTGCGTCAGCATGACTTCACAGTGATGTCAGCAAGTCAACGGCGTTGTCCAGGTCAAATCTGACCTGTGGGACCCACATGTCAGCTGCACAGTGATTTAACAGAGTTTAATTAACTTAACTAAATTGTTAGCCGGGTTAATTAAACGGTAGGGCCCACCTGTCAGTGGCCCTAGGCCTGGGTTAGCAGGGTGGTTAGGCCCTAATGACCGGCCACGTCGGATTCGCCGGTGGTTGGACAACGACGACGACCCAGAGCGGCGGTGGCTCGCCGGAGTTACGCCAGAGGCGACGGATCGACGCGCCAAGGGCACCAGGAGGTAGCCCGTGCCCGTGCGCATCTAGGGGGACCAACGGGAGGTGCGGGGGTGGCCGGGGTTCGCCGGAATGGAGCTCGCGGTGGCGCCGGCGTTCGGGTGAACTGGGTTTCGGGGTTAGGGAGCACGACAGGAGGCAAAGAGGGGTGTTACGACCTCCTGGGGTTGCACTGAGCATGACCGCGTGCTCGGTTGCAGCTCTAGCTAACGGTGGATACTGCGGCGACATGGCCGGCGGCGAAGAGCTCTCGGCTCCGGTGGATATTGGCGTTAGCGGGAGAAAAAGTGCCAGGGGAGGAAGGGGATCGACGCAGCAGCTCACAGCGGATCGAACAAAGGGGTTGGTGAGCTCGGGGGCGTCCTCGTTGCTGCGAATCGAGCGGCGGCGATCTCCGGCCATGGCGATGAAGACGGTGGTGATGGCGGCGTTGCAGCGCGTCCGTGGCGTCGTGGCTTGTCGAGGAGATTGGGGACGTCGAGACGGAGCTCGCAAGCACAGCGAGGGGTCGAGGGGGAGACGGTGGCCGCGGCGTTACGGTGGCGCGGCTGCGGCTGCGCTCGGGCGAGTGAGAGAGAGGAAGCAGAGGAGAGAAACAAGGGAGAGGGAGAGAGCGAGGGGGTCCAGGGGGTCGGGGCGGCGCCGAGGAGATGACGCGCGGCGTCGCGGTGGCCAGGCGATGCAGACGAGCAGGGTGGTGGCGTGGCGAGCTCGGGCGCGTGCGCCGTGTCCCTCCTCTGCCTACTGGCGCGAGGAGGAAGGTGACAGGGAGGAGGAGGTGGGCTGGGCCTGCCAGCTAGGCCGCCAGGTCGGTTTGGGCCGGGTGGGCTGAGAGGTGAGCGCCAGGTAGGCTTCTGCTCTTTTTTTTTATATTTCTGTTCTGTTTTCTTTTATTTAATATCTTTTGCCATTGTTTTGAATTTAAACAAATTCAAACAATGCCAAAAACTCCTCTGAATATTTTTATTATGCTAGATGGACTTTTCCAAAAGCTCATAAAATATTTCAGGGGTATTTGAAATTATATTCTAATTATATGAATATAATTCAAATTCAAATAGCTAATGATTTAAATTCAAAGTCCCAAAAATAAATCCTTTTAAAATGTTCATTATTTTTGGTTTGGATCAAAACCCTTGCCAAAATTATCAAACATTTAAGAAGAGCATTTTGGAACAATGAATGAGATTTTTTTAGGGTTTTTGCCCTTCTTTTATTTAGGGTTTTGAGGCTTCCAATTTCCCTCAGTTCAAGTTTCAAAATTTAAACATGATGCAAACATGAAGCTAGCCTAGAGCACTACCAGCATCTAGGGATGTGACAACTCACCCCCACTAAACAAGAATCTCGTCTCGAGATTCAAGCGTAGGGTAAGATGAAGGGGAAACGCAAACTAGTATAATCTTCACGATCCAGGTTGCACTTCATAAGAACCTTGATTCGATCACCCTCATTGTCTCAAAGTCTTGCTCTGAGAAATCCTGGCAACATGACATGGAGAGAAGAAGGAGACTCTAGAAGGGTCGATCTTCTTGAAGACCGAACAACTCAGGATCAACTCATGGGATGAGACACTGTCACATCTCTCGAGCTGAGACACGAATCATACATCTGAGGAAATGGAGTGAGACAGATGATGAGGGTTCACTAGGTAGACAACAATTCCACACCTAAGAAGGTGGTAAACAATTGTCAACGTAGCGAGGAGTTGAGTGGCCATGATACCACGACGAAACATCCTGGAGGAGGGTGATTCGTAGATTATTACCTTAAGTGGCAAAAAGAATTACCTTTGATATAGAGATCATTGAGACTCTCTATATCAGCCTAAGGCAAATCACAGCAATCGATTGGCGGGGGTCGGTAGAATGGCATACTCGGACTTGGATGATGTGGATTACCTTGTTGAAGACAACGTAATGGATGAGTTTGCTTATCACCGGAAATGGAAGAGATCCATGGTAGAATGGCACATTGGCGGTGCAAGCTGGGAACAAAATGCAAATGCTGGGAATGATTCTGGTAACTAGGGAAAAACCCAACAATAGAGAGTGGATTCACTGTTTGAAAAGGTCATAGCATTACCGAGGAAACTGAGAGGAATCCCAGTTAGTGCCGATGATAACACGTAGCGCTTGTGCGTGCTCTCAAGAACTTGAGCATTTCCACAATCATCAGGGTTTTATCAACATCCGTGTCAAGGGTGCTGACAACACAACATACTACCATGATGGCTAATGATGGATGATGCAGATGCAAAGGAAGATAACACTTTCTCAGATTTCACCTTAGCGAGGCCAAGGGGCAAATCAGGACGATCAACCGAGAGACATTTAGCACTCCGCTTCTAATGTTCTCCTTGATGTGCTAGTGTATCCCATTCATAGATATGGTTTGATAACTAGAACATCAAGTAAAAGGTCGGACTTCGGGAGCAATAGAATCCATAAGGAACAGTTACGGAGGTAAATCCTACGAAATCCTTATGGGGAGGTGGCCAACTTCTTCAATCAAGATACTGCAATAATAGGTCTTTCGGCTGGGAGGTGCTGGCCACGACATCCACTTTATCAGTTATCGAGGGACCAATATTATAGTTTTTGGGGAAATGTTCCAACCATCATATCTGCCTGAGATTCAGATCTGGTTGGTGTGAGGATATTCCAGACTCATCGAGTCTAGGAAGAAAAATGAAAGTTTGTAACACAAATCGATGAGATGACGTTGCGGGATTCTCGGGAGATGAACTACGATAGCAAGCTCCAAAACATGAGCTGGTTCTGCTACAAACATGTGAACACGTTGTCCCAGACAAGCATGCCCACATGGTAGTCTTACAATAAAACACTACCGAGTTCTGGTTGGGAATCATCAGCGAGGGTATCGAAGTTCTTTCATAAGTCCGGATTAGCTCTTATGAAGATACTCCTTCTCCTTGAACAAATCAGTCAGTGGCTTGGTGTGCTAGGATACACATATGGAATGAAGGTTGCAAGTCTCCAGACCACAGAATACTTCGCACGTGTGCATGACTGACTTGCGATGATTCCAGAGGAAGCAACATTGACTTTCTCGAGTCCACGGCGGCAACTTGCATCAAATGCACATGAACTAGAGGAAGTCACTTCTTACATCCGAACATATGCTTCATGAGCTAGCATGAACAAATGCTTTCAAAAGTTTCCAACACTAGCTTAATGTTCAGCAAAATTATGGAGAAGACAAGGATGTTGTCAATGGGCACAACAACAATTCATCTGGGTTTCCTTTTAAAAGGAATTCCATAGTTAAGTGAACAAGTGATAGCATTGGTCAGACCCAAAAGATATAGTGGTGTATGCTCGAGGGATCAACCACGAGTAAGACAACATTACGAATATCGTTGGTTCTGGTTTGATTTGATGATAGCCCACACTCAAATCAAAGGATTGATAAGACAATAGGTCCAGCAACTGATCACAGGGACCAATCAATGAAAATATCATCTTACTTCAACACACACTACACAAGAATATCCCTTTGGAACGAACTAAGTCAGGCAAGCTTTTATCCTCCAACTCTCCAAGTTGTTGTCTAGCTTAACCAAGTAGCTCCGGGATATCCAACACAGATTCTTGGAGAAAGGGTGGTTTACAGGATAAACCAACTTGATCACGAGCTCAACATAACAGTCAGGTGACAACCTGATGATACTTTCGAGAAGATATTCGGAAAATCACGAACAACCGATATGTTACTAAGCTCGAGAACAATCTTGCTTTTCAGGGCAAGATGATATGATCAAATGAGCGAGGACTTGACAAAATCCTAACTCATCAATCATAGAGTGCACCAGGAAATAAGGACTAGGTAGCACAATCTATCTTAGAATGGTGATTCAAAAATCAACATGCTAAGAATGAGGTTATTGTCCATTAACTACCAAGCAACAAGGTTGCTATGAGTATTGATTTCACACATCACGATTCATTTGTCAATATTCCGGTTGCAACAACACGGGAACCGAGAAATGAATAATGATGGAGAGAAGTATCATTGTACCAAGAGTTCATAGAATGGTGTGCGATTCCTATAACAATCCCGATATAAAAGATGGTAATACTCCAAGGTAGAGCAGAACAAAAGCTGGATTAGCAATTTGATCTGCGGGGCACAACTTCCTTGACCCAATCCTGGATATGGAAGAGGTACTGGAGTTTGTTTCTCCTAGTCATTCCGCGATAGAATGGCTTGACGGACCACAAGAGTAATAGGCATCGATAAACGAACGCACACATACTCTTGACTATCAATTGATAGACGAAGATCAGTAGACAACTAAAGAGGGACAACTCAAAGGAACATATAACTTTCTGAGTTGTGGATGCATAGATTAGTATGTCGAACCAAGTTCAACATAATTCTTTCGGATAACCCATGCAGAAAGGTTGAGCTGGCAGAGTCACAATATAGCATGGAGAACTCATCGAGAGCACTCTTGTTGTCATCTTTTGGTTCAGAAGAACTCCTGCCAAGAATGGTTCATGGTAATTGGAAAAAGGATGTATCATGAACCTCGAGGACTATCGCAAAGGTTACTAATATCCTAAAGGAACTAGCAAACACTATCAACATGAAGTAAGTGGAGTGAATCTCGGGTTCAAAACCCAGGAATAGAATACCTACTACTAAGTGCCATCACGGGATGCTTTCGAGAATAAAGGCCAGAATCATCACACTGGGAACACAAAACATTGCTAGATTACTAGGTGACTCCCTAAAACACCTAGAGTCATAATAATAACTCCAACATAAATGTCAAGGCAATAGAATACCTCAACTCAACAATTAGTGTGATTGAGCTGGCATAAAGGAACACCGAAACCAGAGGGAAAGGATTTTGCAAATGCATCAGACTATTTAGAAACCTGGGATGACTCGGACAGCATAACGGCTGTAAGTGCTCAGAAAAGATTTGAGACATTCACAAAAATGGTGGCATAACCACTCAGAAGCACAATATCAAGGTTTCGAGATCAACAGTTAACATTCAGAAGTCGTAGGAACTGAACTCAAGCTTAAAACCAACAATCTTATAAGTCTACGGATTAGTAACACGTGATCCTGATAGAAAGAAGAGATAGCCTAGTTCTTAATCCCCGTAGGAAAGATAAGATGACTCAGATCAGAAGGCCATAAGGTATAAGGAGTAAAAAGAGCCTTACGTTCCATCCCACAATCAATTCCCTTATATAACTAAAGAATTTCTAGACTCAACTTCGACCAGTTTGGCTTGGTAATCCTACAGGCAGTCAAGCTCTGATACCAACGCTGTCAGGACCCCGACTCGATGCCACATAGGTCTAGCATGTAACACCTCATATCACTTTGCGGCCTCACGCACGGTATTCCCACGGGTGTCGCCTTACCTTTGCCCGGGACCGTTTGCGTCTTTTGGCACACGTATATGATAGTGTCGCTAGCACCCATATGATAAGGAGCCCGGGCTGACATGGCTAGTCGTAAACCCAAAGTGGCACAGACTTACAGGGACAGGCATCCATGACCCAGCATCGAACATGTCGGTCATCAGCGGGTGAATCCAGGCTGTAGCACTGGGCCCCGATCCTAAGTCACACCGATCTAGCATGTAACACATCATATCACTTTGCGGCCTCACGCACGGTATTCCCACGGGTGCCACCTTACCTGGCCTAGGACCATTTGCGCCTTTTGGCTCATGTATATGATAGTGTCGCTAGCATCCATATGACAAAGAACCCGGGCTGACATGGCTAGTCGTAAACCTAAAGTGGCACTAACTTACAGGGACAGGCATCCATGACCCAGCATCGAACGTGTCGGTCATCAGCGAGTGAATCCGGGCTGTAGCACTGGGCTAGCAGGACTCCGGTGAACCGGGCTGTAGCGGGCTAACAGGACTCCGGTATTCATCGCGTGACATTTCCCCGAAGGGACAGACACAGGAACGAAGAAGGACACATGCCGGCCAGCCTAAGTGTTCCGGAGCAGTAGCAAGCTACCATGGCTCAGTGGAAACACTAGGAGGCATTTCCCGGTAAGAGAGGCTACTAAAGATAAACAACTAGATAGTCAGATCCCACACATACCAAGCATTTCAATAACATACACACAATATGCTCGATATGGGCAAATACAACATGGCATCACAACATGACTCTATAACTCAAGTATTTATTCATTAGGCTCCGAGGAGCGAGATATTACAAACAGGGGTCTCATGACCCAACATTCAGAGCATACAAATCAAGCACAAGCGGAAGCTATCATGTCTGAGTACAGACATCTATAAATGAAAAAGGCTGAGAAGCCTGACTATCTACCAAATCCTGCCGAGGGCACAAGATCGTAGCTGAGGTAACAAGCTAAACATCGAAGTCCACGCGAAACTACTAGTGAGACCGAAGTCTCTCTGCAAAAACATAAAATAGGCAAACGTGAGTACAAATGTACCCAGCAAGACTTACATCAGAACTAACTACATATGCATCATTATCAACAAAGGGGATGGTGGGGTTTAACTGCAGCAAGCCAGCTTTGACTCGGTGGCTATCCTAAACTACGACTGCAAGTAACTCTTTTGAGGTGGCGCACACGAGTCCACATATTCACCATATCAATACACCACTATGGATCCGCTCCCGTCTCCCTACGAGAACGCCATCCATAGCACTCACGCTTATCTTGCGTATTTTAGAGTATCCACTTTCACTTGTCTATGAACTGATATAAGCAACCCAGAAGTCCTTTACCGCGGACACGGCTATTCGAATAGATGATGTTAACCCTGCAGGGGTGTACTTCTTCATACATGTTTCCACCACTTAGCGTCTGCACACGACATGTGCTCGGCAGACTTCAAGCGAAAGCCGACGTGGGTGTAGACCACGACCTACCTAAACACTCAAGTCTCTAGTCCAGGTTTATCGCCTATTCGGGTTCCATCCATGAGGAGATCCGGTCGGAGTTTCGCTCACAGCCCCAAACGATGTGAACAGGGTTCCGTGACACCAAACGGGCGCCCGGTATACCCGGCCACGTGCCTACCGCATCACATCCCACCCCTACGGTCAGCGCTGTCCACGGCCTCCAGCATACTACAAGCACCAGAAACTACTTGCAACTCCTGGACAGAGGACAAGGGTGAATAAGAAGTCGAGCGGGGTCATATTTCAGGGCCCAATGTATGGTAGTAGCTGAATCATGGATCACAAACACATAACTCAGTTCCTGAGGACGGCTTCAATGAGACAACCCACCATGTACTCCTACATGGCCTCTCACCGATACCTTTTACCAAATCATGTTCACACACTTAGCTCACACATAGTAGGACATGTTCACACACCTCTGATTCATCCCCGATGAATCAGACCTGACTCAACTCTAAGCAGTAGCAGGCATGACAAACAAACATGAATGAGTAGGCACAACAGGGCTCAAACAACTCCTACTCATACTAGTGGGTTTCATCTATTTACTGTGGAATGACAGGTCATGCAAAGGATAAAGGGGTTCAGCTACCGCAGCAAGTAACAGATGAATCGTTGTTGTCCTAATGCAGTAAAAGAGAGCAGGAGCGAGAGAGTGGGATTGTATCGGAATGAACAAGGGGGTTTTGCTTGCCTGGCACTTCTGAAGATAACATTGAGTCTTCATCAGTGTCAACTATCACATCGCCAGGACACGTCTATCGAGAGGGGACAATTACCGGCAAACAAGGAAGAACACAATCAATGCGATGCAACAATATGATGCATGATAATGACATGTCAATATGAATGTGTTTTGAGCTAGTGCAACTAGCAACAGATTAAATGAAGTTGGTTTGAATACAAGATTCAAATTCAAACTCCATATGTGATTATTCAAATGCCATTTAATTGATTTGTGCTAAACAGCAGCTATAAGTTGTTCTAACATGCATGAAAATAGTACAGATGGATTCCTTGAATTTTTCTGATAATTTTTCAGATATAATTTATTTCATTTGGAGTTACGGTTGAATTTCTATGATTTATTTAAGTTTTAATCATTTTCTGAAATTCCTAAATAAAAATAAATCCAGAAAACCTATTACTGCGTCAGCATGACTTCACAGTGACGTCAGCAAGTCAACGGCGTTGTCCAGGTGAAATCTGACCTGTGGGACCCACATGTCAGCTGCACAGTGATTTAACAGAGTTTAATTAACTTAACTAAATTGTTAGCCAGTTTAATTAAACGGTAGGGCCCACCTGTCTGTGGCCCTAGGCCTGGGTTAGCGGGGTGGTTAGGCTCTAATGACCGGCCACGTCGGATTCGCCGGCAGTTGGACGACGACGACGTCCCAGAGCGGCGGTGGCTCGCCGGAGTTACGCCAGAGGCGACGGATCGACGCGCCAAGGGCACTAGGAGGTAGCCCGTGCCCGTGCGCATCTAGGGGACCAACGGGAGGTGCGGGGGTGGCCGGGGTTCGCTAGAATGGAGCTCGCGGCGGCGCCGGTGTTCGGGTGAACTGGGTTTCGGGGTTAGGGAGCACGACAGGAGGCAAAGAGGGGTGTTACGACCTCCTAGGGTTGCACTGAGCACGACCGCGTGCTCGGTTGTAGCTCTAGCTAACGGTGGCTACGGTGGCGACATGGCCGGCGGCGAACAGCTCTCGGCTCCGGTGGATATTGGCGTTAGCGGGAGAAAAAGTGCCAGGGGAGGAAGGGGATCGACGCAGCAGCTCACAGCGGATCGAACAAAGGGGTTGGTGAGCTCGGGGGCGTCCTCGTTGCTGCGAATCGAGCGGCGGCGATCTCCGGCCATGGCGATGAAGACGGTGGTGATGGCGGCGTTGCAGCGCGTCCGTGGCGTCGTGGCTTGTCGAGGAGGTTGGGGACGTCGAGACGGAGCTCGCAAGCACAGCGAGGGGTCGTGGGGGAGACGGTGGCCGCGGCGTTACGGTGGCGCGGCTGCGGCTGCGCTCGGGCGAGTGAGAGAGAGGAAGCAGAGGAGAGAAACAAGGGAGAGGGAGAGAGCGAGGGGGTCCAGGGGGTCGGGGCGGCGCCGAGGAGATGACGCGCGGCGTCGCGGTGGCCAGGCGATGCAGACGAGGAGGGTGGTGGCGTGGCGAGCTCGGGCGCGTGCGCCGTGTCCCTCCTCTGCCTATTGGCGCGAGGAGGAAGGCGACAGGGAGGAGGAGGTGGGCTGGGCCTGCCAGCTAGGCTGCCAGGTAGGTTTGGGCCGGGTGGGCTGAGAGGTGAGCGCCAGGTAGGCTTCTGCTCTTTTTTTATATATTTCTGTTCTGTTTTCTTTTATTTAATATCTTTTGCCATTGTTTTGAATTTAAACAAATTCAAACAATGCCAAAAACTCCTCTGAATATTTTTATTATGCTAGATGGACTTTTCCAAAAGCTCATAAAATATTTCAGGGGTATTTGAAATTATATTCTAATTATATGAATATAATTCAAATTCAAATAGCTAATGATTTAAATTCAAAGTCCCAAAAATAAATCCTTTTAAAATGTTCATTATTTTTGGTTTGGATCAAAACCCTTGCCAAAATTATCAAACATTTAAGAAGAGCATTTTGGAACAATGAATGAGATTTTTTTAGGGTTTTTGCCCTTCTTTTATTTAGGGTTTTGAGGCTTCCAATTTCCCTCAGTTCAAGTTTCAAAATTTAAACATGATGCAAACATGAAGCTAGCCTAGAGCACTACCAGCATCTAGGGATGTGACAGATCCATCTTGAACACTTTCAAGATCATGTCAAGTTACGTGCTCATTTGAAAGTACCATTCAGCATTGCTGATCTACCCTCATAGATCTTGATGCTCAATGTTCAAGTAGCTTAATCCAGGTCTTCCATTGAAAAACACTTTTCAAATAACCCTATATGCTTTACAGAAAAATTCTACATCATTTCTGATCAACAATATGTCAACAACATATACTTATCAGAAATTCTATAGTGCTCCCACTCACTTCTTTGGAAATACAAGTTTCTCATAAACTTTGTACAAACCCAAAATCTTTGATCATCTCATCAAAGCACACATTCCAACTCCGAGATGCTTACTCCAGTCCTTAGAAGGATTGCTGGAGTTTTGCATATTTGTTAGCGTTCTTCAGGATTGTCAAAACATTCTGGTTGTATCACATACAACCTTTCCTCAAGAAAATTGTCGAGGAAACAATGTTTTGACATTCTATCTGCAAGATTTCATAAATAATGCAGTAACTGCTAATCCATTTCCAACAGACTCTTAGCATCGCTACGAGTGAGAAAGCCTCACCGTAGTCAACTCCTTGAACTTGTCGGAAAAGATCTTAACGACAAGTCGAGCTTTCTTAATGGTGATTCTTACCATCATTGTTTGTCTTCCTTTTAATATCCATCTGTACCCAACGGCCTTACGACCATCAAGTATTTCTTCCAAAGTCATGGATCCTTTCTCTGATTTTATGGCCTCGAGCCATTCATCGGAATCTGGGCCCACCATCGCTTCTCCATAGCTTGTAGGTTCATTGTTGTCTAGCAACGTGACCTCTAAGACAGGATTGTGTACCACTCTGAAGTAGTACGCGTCCTTGTCCACCTACGAGGTTTGGTAGTGACTTGATCCGAAGCATCATGATCACTATCATCAGCTTCCACTTCAATTGGTGTAGGTGCCACATGAACAACTTCCTGTGCCCTACTACACACTGGTTGAAGTGATGGTTCAATAACCTTATCAAGTCTCCACCATCCTCCCACTCAATTCTTTCAAGAGAAACTTTTCCTCGAGAAAGGACCCATTTCTAGAAACAATTACTTTTGCTTCCAGATCTGAGATAGGAGGTATACACAACCATTTTGGGTATCCTATGAAGATGTATTTATCCATTTTGGGTTCGAGCTTATCATGATGAAACTTTTCACATAAGCGTCGCAGCCCCAAACTTTTAAGAAACGACAAATTAGGTTTGTCCAAACCATAGTTCAAACGGTGTCATCTCAACGGAATTACGTGGTGCCCTATTAAAGTGAGTGCGGTTGTCTCTAATGCCTAACCCATGAACGATAGTGGTAATTCGATAAGATACATCATGGTACGCAGTATATCCAATAGGGTGTAAATATGATGTTCGGACACACCATCACATTATGGTGTTCCAAGCGGTATTAATTGTGAAACAATTTCCACAATGTCTTAATTGCGTGCCAAAGCTCGTAACTCAGATACTCATCTCTATGATCATATCATAGATATTTTATCCTCTTGTCACGATGATCTTCAACTTCACTCTGAAATTACTTGAACCATTCAATAATTCAGACTTGTGTTTCATCAAGTAAATATACTCAACATCTACTCAAATCATCTGTGAAGTAAGAACATAACGATATTCACTGCATGCCTCAGCACTTATTGGACTGCACACATCAAAGTGTGTTACTTCCAATAAGTTGCTACCTTGTTCCATCTTACTGAAAACGAGGCTTTTCAGTCATCTTGCCCATGTGGTATGATTTGCATATCTCAAGTGATTCAAAATCAAGTGAGTCCAAACGATCCATCTGCATGGAGTTTCTTCATGCGTATACACCAATAGACATGGTTCGCATGTCTCAAACCTTTTAAAAAACGAGTGAGTCCAAAGATCCATCAACATGGAGCTTCTTCATGCGTTTTATACCAATATGAGTTACATGGCAGTGCCACAAGTACGTGGTACTATCATTACTATCTTATATCTTTTGGCATGAAAATGTGTATCACTATGATCGAGATTCAATAAACCATTCTTTTAGGTGTAGGACCATTGAAGGTATTTTTCAAATAAATAGAGTAACCATTATTCTCCTTAAATGAATAACCGCATTGCGATAGACATAATCCAATCATGTCTATGCTCAACGCAAACACCAAATAACACTATTCAGGTTTAGCACCAATCTCGTTGGTAGAGCGAGCGTGCGATGCTTGATCACATCAACCTTGGAAACGCTTCCAACACATATCGTCAGCTCACCTTCAGCTAGTCTCCTGTTTATTCCGCAGCTTTTATTTCGAGTTACTAACACTTAGCAACCGAACCGGTATCTAATACCCTGGTGCTACTAGGAGTACTAGTAAAGTACACATTAACATAATGTATATCCAATATACTTCTATCGACCTTGCCAGCCTTCTTATCTACCAAGTATCCAGGGTAATTCTGCTCCAGTGGCTGTTCCCCTTATTACAGAAGCACTTAGTCTCGGGTTTGGGTTCAACCTTGGGTTTCTTCACTGGAGCAGCAACTGATTTTCCGTTTCATGAAGTGCCCCTCTTTGCCCTTGCCCTTCTTGAAACTAGTGGTTTCACCAACCATCAACAATTGATGCTCCTACTTGACTTCTACTTTCGCGGTGTCAAACATCGCGAACACTTCAAGGATCATCATATCTATCCCTGATATGTTATAGTTCATCACGAAGCTCTAGCAGCTTGGTGGCAATGACTTTGGAGAAACATCACTATCTCATCTGGAACATCAACTCCCACTCAATTCAAGTGACTGTTGCACTCAAAAAATCTGAGCACAAGCTCAACGATTGAGCTTTTCTCCCTTAGTTTGCAGGCTAAGAAAATTGTCGGAGGTCTTATACCTCTTGACGTGGGCACGAGCCTGAAATCCCAATTTTAGCCCTTGAAACATCTCATATGTTCCACGACGTTTCGAAAACGTCTTTGGTGCCTCAACTCTAAACCGTTTAACTGAACTATCACGTAGTTATCAAAACGTGCATGTCCGATGTTCGCAACATGCACAGACTATGTTTGGGGTTCAGCACACTGAGCGGTGCATTAAGGACATAAGCTATCTACTGTCCGCATAATCACTACTGTCAACTTTCAACTATATTTTTCTCTAGGAACATATCTAAATAGTGGAACTAAAGCACGAGCTTACGACATAATTTGCAAAGACCTTTTGACTATGTTCAGGATAATTAAGTTCATCTCATGAACTCCCACTCAGATAGACATCCCTCTAGTCATCTAAGTGATTACATGATCCGAGTCAACTAGGCCGTGTCCGATCATCACATGAGACGGACTAGTCATCATCGGTGAACATCTTCATGTTGATCGTATCTACTATACGACTCATGCTCGACCTTTCGGCCTCTTGTGTTCCAAGGCCATGTCTGTACATGCTAGGCTCGTCAAGTCAACCTAAGTGTTTCGCGTGTGTAAATCTGGCTTACACCCGTTGTATGTGAACGTAAGAATCTATCACACCCGATCATCATGTGGTGCTTCGAAACGACGAACTTTCGCAATGGTGCACAGTTAGGGGGAACACTTTCTTGAAATTTTAATGAGGGATCATCTTATTTACTACCGTCGTTCTAAGCAAATAAGATGTATAAACATGATAAACATCACATGCAATCAAATAGTGACATGATATGGCCAATATCATTTTGCTCCTTTTGATCTCCATCTTCGGGCTCCATGATCATCATTGTCACCGGCATGACACCATGATCTCTATCATCATGATCTCCATCATCGTGTCTTCATGAAGTTGTCTCACCAACTATTACTTCTACTACTATGGCTACCGGTTAGCAATAAAGTAAAGTAATTACATGGCGTTGTTTTAATGACACGCAGGTCATACAATAAATTAAGACAACTCCTATGGCTCCTGCCGGTTGTCATACTCATCGACATGCAAGTCGTGATTCCTATTACAGTAACATGATCAATCGCATACATCACATATATCATTCATCACATTCTTTTGGCCATATCACATCACATAGCATACCCTGCAAAAACAAGTTAGACATCCTGTAATTGTTGTTTGCATGTTTTACGTGGCTGCTATGGGTTTCTAGCAAGAACGTTTCTTACCTACGCAAAACCACAACGTGATATGCCAATTGCTATTTACCCTTCACAAGGACCCTTTTCATCAAATCTGTTCTGACTAAAGTGGGAGAGACTGGCACCCGCTAGCCACCTTATGCACCAAGTGCATGTCAGTCGGTGGAACTTGTCTCACGTAAGAGTACGTGTAAGGTCGGTCTGGGCCGCTTCATCCCACAATACCGTCGAAACAAGATTGGACTAGTAACGTAAGCATATTGAACAAAATCAATGCCCACAACTACTTTGTGTTCTACTCGTGCAAAGAATCTACGCAATGAGGGGAACGTAGCAGAAATTCAAAATTTTCTTACGTGTCACCAAGATCTATCTATGGAGAAACCAGCAATGAGGGGAAGGAGAGTGCATCTACATACCCTTGTAGATCGCTAAGCGGAAGCGTTCAAGAGAACGGGGTTGAAGGAGTCGTACTCATCGTGATCCAAATCACCGGAGATCCTAGTGCCGAACGGACGGCACCTCCGCGTTCAACACACGTACAACCCGGGGACGTCTCCTCCTTCTTGATCCAGAAAGGGGAGAGGAGAAGTTGAGGGAGGGCTCCGGTAGCACGATGGCGTGGTGGTGGAGCTTGCAGTTCTCCGGCAGGGCTTCACCAAGCACTACGGAGGAGGAGGAGGTGTTGGGGAGGGAGAGGGCTGCGCCAGGGGCAAGGGTAAAGCCCCCATGCGCCTCCCCACTATATATAGGGGTGGAGGGGGCTGGTTTCTTGCCCTCCAAGTCCATTGGGGCGTTGGCAAAGGTGGGAGGAAAGAAATCCCATCATTTCCTTCCCCACCGATTATTATCCCCCCTTTTTAGGGATCTTGATCTTATCCCTTCGGGATATGATCTTATTCCTTCTAAGGGGGGATCTTGGTGCGCCTTGACCAGGGATGTGGGTCCTTGCCCCCACTACCCACGTTCATGTGGGCCCCCCATGCAGGTGGGCCCCACTCCGGAACCTTCTAGAACCTTCCCGGTACAATACCGAAAAATCCCGAACATTTTCCGGTGGCCAAAATAGGACTTCCCATATATAAATCTTTACCTCCGGACCATTCCGGAACTCCTCGTGACATCCGGGATCTCATCCGGGACTCCGAACAACATTCGGTAACTGCACACTAATTCCCATAACAACTCTAGCGTCACCGAACCTTAAGTGTGTAGACCCTACAGGTTCGGGAATCATGCAGACATGACCGAGACAGCTCTCTGGCCAATAACCAACAGCGGGATCTGGATACCCATGTTGGCTCCGACATTTCCACGATGATCTCATCGGATGAACCACGATGTCAAGGATTCAAGCAATCCCGTATACAATTCCCTTTGTCTAGCGGTATTGTACTTGCCCGAGATTCGATCGTCGGTATGCCGATACCTTGTTCAATCTCGTTACCAGCAAGTCTCTTTACTCGTTCCGTAACACATCATCCCGTGATCAACCCCTTGGTCACATTGTGCACATTATGATGATGTCCTACCGAGTGGGCCCAGAGGTACCTTTCCGTCAACCGGAGTGACAAATCCCAGTCTCGATTCGTGCCAACCCAACAGACACTTTCGGAGATACCTATAGTGCACCTTTATAGCCACCCAGTTACGTTGTGACGTTTGGTACACCCAAAGCATTCCTACGGTATCCGGGAGTTGCACAATCTCATGGTCTAAGGAAATGATACTTGACATTAGAAAAGCTTTAGCATACGAACTACACGATCTTTGTGCTAGGTTTAGGATTGGGTCTTGTCCATCACATCATTCTCCTAATGATGTGATCCCGTTATCAACGACATCCAATGTCCATGGTCAGGAAACTGTAACCATCTATTGATCAACGAGCTAGTCATCTAGAGGCTTACTAGGGACTTGGTGTTGTCTATGTACCCACACATGTATCTGAGTTTCCTATCAATACAATTATAGCATGGATAATAAACGATTATCATGAACAAGGAAATATAATAATAATAACTAATTTATTATTGCCTCTAGGGCATATTTCCAACAGTTCTGCCGTCCTGCTGATCTTGGTCTTGTTGCACCGAAATGGTTGCCTTTGCTTGATACCCTTGCCTGTGCTTGCCCCCTTTGCACCAAAGGGGAAACAAGGACTCTGTGCAGGCCGGCGCCTGCCTGGCGCCCGCCTGGCCTTGGTCGTCATGGCTTGTGTCACGAGCACCTCGTGAGGTACCCCGCCTTGATCTTGCCGCCTCCCCGCGAGCCAGCCTGACGAGGCCGTGCCCGGGGAAGCCTCCTGTCGTCCTTCCCCGTGAGGCTTGGCCCCTCACGAGAGTCTTGAGCATGTGTGGATGAAGATGGGCCGTACTGGTTCACTCCTTGAGCCACGCCGCAGGCCGCAGGCAGGCAAGTCTGGGTACCCCCGTTCCCAGAACGCCGACAGTAGCCCGCGGGCCCAAGGCGCGCTTGGACTTGGCTTAGCATAGAAGCGAAGGGGCAAGTGCGAAGCACCGCGGGCCCCAATAGCCTGCGGCCTTGGGCGCCGCGTGGCGGTTGATTGGACGTGAGCGTCCTGGCTCCCCCACGGCATCTCGGCAACTGCACAAACTGATAAGGGAGTGGTACCCGTCTAGGCTTACCCTCTTTGCCTTCTCCTTCACTGCCTAGATCCCCTTTCTTGCTCCTGTCCAATCGCTCCCGAAATCTCCAGATCTACTCCAACCCTGCATCCTAGCAAGGCATGGCGCCTCGCCCGACTCCAACCGGAGCATGGTACTCGCCAGCTTTAGATCCTCCGAATGTGTTAGAGAAGAATCTTGCTCGGACGTGCCAGATGATGGCGGCGCAACGCAACGACGGAGCGGCCGCGCTCAAGGTCGGCTCCGCCCTTCCTCAGGGCAGAGGAAGCCCTTTCTACCCACTCTTCGTGAGCGCCATCACCGCCGGTCTGGTGCCCCCTTTTTCTGAGTTCTTCTATTCTGTTCTCCACCATTACAATCTGCAAGCCCTGCACCTCCATCCCAACTCCGTTCTTCTCTTGGCGATTTTCGCCTACTGTTGCGAGGCTCATGTCAGGGTGAGGCCTTTGATGGCCTTGCTGCGCCATTACTTCTACCTCCGGGTCTCCCGCGACCCTATCACCGCGTGTGCAAGCTTTGTCGCGCACGACATCTCTAATGCCATCTCGAAGCCCGGGAAGAGAATTGAGGGCTTCAGGAGCAAGTGGGTCATGGTGAATGTTGGGCGCACCCACTCCCGGCTGATTCTGCCCACAGGGCAACCCAAGTCTGTTAACGCTTGGTCCCGCGCGGAGCTCGTTGACCCCCGCGTGAGGCCAGTGCTGGAGAAGATGGACGTGGACCTGTGGCCGGACAACATGGCGACGCCGAAACTGACTAGGGCGTCGCTCCTGAGGGAGTTCCTGGAGCATCGGGTGGCTCCGCTCTGGGAACACTCGCTTCCGCTGTGGAAGCTTGGGAGGGCCGATGCCGCCCTTCGCTCGAACCCCGAAGCCCTGGCCGATCAGGATCTGGCCGCGGTCCTCCAATCTTTGGTTGGGGGAAACGTGGCGAGGTTGGAGGATGCTCCCGTGCCCTTGTTCCTTCGGGATGATTGGGAGCAGGTGGTGAACTCCATGTCCGCTTTCAATGAGGGCGGGCTTGTGCCCGTGGAGGTTCCTGAGGACCCGGCAGCCCTGGCAACGGTGAATGTATCCTCCAGCGACTCCAGCGGAGAGGAGGAAGAAGAGGAGGAGGAGGACGAGGAGTCCGATTCGGAGGCGACCGATGGGGAATCGAGAACGCCCCTCCCTCGGTGTAGGTCCCGCACTCTTCGCCACATGCCGGATGACGACGAGGACGGCGATGAGCTGGGTGGCGAGAGATCGCCCTGATCCCGAAGAAGGACAGGACAGGGCTGGTTCCCCGCGGGTCTGCTCCGACTCCGAGGCGATCCGCAGACACGCCTCCTGCTCCCGAGCCTCTTGAAGTTGACCCCAGCATCCGGCTGTCGGGCTTCAAGTTCGGCTGCAGGTTGCTTGAGCCTGCAAGGGATGACGAGTAAGTGCTTGATTCTCGTTTGCTTCCTGCTTTGTTGTTGAGGGTTGACGTCCATATTCCTTGGCTAGGCCGGTGCCTGCGGCGAAGAAGCTGAAGGGGGCTCCTGAGGCTTCGTCCGAGGCGGCACCCCCATCCGCGGGAGAAGGGGGCGACAAGACGCGGGCCTCTCCTGCCCAGTCGTCCTCGTGAGGCCTGGCGGGACCAGCTGGAGCGAGCTCAGCCCCCATGGCCCAAGCGACTCCCGTGGTGTCTTTGCCTGACGCCACTGCCGCAGTCGTCGGGGCGCAGAAGGTCCTGACTCATGGCGCTATGATTACGCTGCCGTCTTCGCCTCCTACTCCGCCAACCGTTGTCTCTCCGGCTCCCCCTACTGTTCTGGATCGTGCCGTTGCTGAGCTGGACTGGCTGCGGAAAGATCTTCAGGGCGCCGACTCTCGCTTGGTGGCCGGGCGCCTGGAGTTGGTCTCTGGCTGGGTCCGCTCTGATGCTTCCGTCCGGGCAGCGCTGTCTCAGGCCGCGACAGCCTGTGACGAGGAGAAGCAGACCGTCCTTGAGGTGAAGGCCGCTCGCGATGCCGCCTTGGGTGAGGTTGCGGATGTCTAGGGCCGCAACAAGGTGCTGGAGAGCGAACTGCAAGGCCTGTGCGACCAGCTTGTCGAGGAGGCCCGTGTCCGCCAGGAGAAGGAGGAAGACCTGAAGGCTCGCGAGGCTTCCGCGAAGGACCGGGGTGCCGAGCTTGACGAACGCCAAGGCCGCTTGGGTGCACTGGAGCAGGCGTTGGAGGTGAAGAAGATCAAGCTGGACGGCAAGGCGCGGGTCCTGGCCGAGGACCGCGTGGCCTTTGTGAAGCTAGAGGTGAAGGCTTGCACCCTGCTGAAGTCGTTGTATGACAGCGGCCTAGAAAGCCTGTTGGCCGGCACCGAGGAGAGCCCTGCCAAGCTGCTTCCCTTCCTGGTCCGTGCCCTCGAAGATGTCGCCCTCGGCCTTGGCCCTATTGTCAGGACCCCGACTCGATGCCACATAGGTCTAGCATGTAACACCTCATATCACTTTGCGGCCTCACGCACGGTATTCCCACGGGTGTCGCCTTACCTTTGCCCGGGACCGTTTGCGTCGTTTGGCACACGTATATGATAGTGTCGCTAGCACCCATATGATAAGGAGCCCGGGCTGACATGGCTAGTCGTAAACCCAAAGTGGCACAGACTTACAGGGACAGGCATCCATGACCCAGCATCGAACGTGTCGGTCATCAGCGGGTGAATCCAGGCTGTAGCACTGGGCTAGCAGGACTCCGGTGAACCGGGCTGTAGCGGGCTAACAGGACTCCGGTATTCATCGCGTGACATTTCCCCGAAGGGACAGACACAAGAACGAAGAAGGACACATGCCGGCCAGCCTAAGTGTTCCGGAGCAGTAGCAAGCTACCATGACTCGGTGGAAACACTAGGAGACATTTCCCCGTAAGAGAGGCTACTAAAGATAAACAACTAGATGGTCAGATCCCACACATACCAAGCATTTCAACAACATACACACAATATGCTCGATATGTGCAAATACAACATGGCATCACAACATGACTCTACGACTCAAGTAATTTATCAATAGGCTCCGAGGACTGAGATATTACAAACAGGGGTCTCACGACCCAACATTCAGAGCATACAAATCAAAGCACAAGCGGAAGCTATCATGTCTGAGTACAGACAACTAAAAATGAAAAAGGCTGAGAAGCCTGACTATCTACCAGATCCTGTCGAGGGCACAAGATCGTAGCTGAGGTAACAAGCTAAACGTCGAAGTCCACGCGAAACTACTAGTGAGACTGAAGTCTCTCTGCAAAAACGTAAAATAGGCAAACGTGAGTACAAATGTACCCAGCAAGACTTACATCAGAACTATCTACATATGCATCATTATCAACAAGGGGATGGTGGGGTTTAACTGCAGCAAGCCAGCTTTGACTCGGTGGCTATCCTGAACTACGACTGCAAGTAACTCTTTTGAGGTGGCGCACACGAGTCCACATATTCACCATATCAATACACCACTATGGATCCGCTCCCGTCTCCCTCCGAGAACGCCATCCATAGCACTCACGCTTATCTTGCGTATTTTAGAGTATCCACTTTCACTTGTCTATGAACTGATATAAGCAACCCAGAAGTCCTTTTCTGCGGACACGGCTATTCGAATAGATGATGATAACCCTGCAGGGGTGTACTTCTTCATACATGTTTCCACCACTTAGCGTCTGCACACGACATGTGCTCGGCAGACTTCAAGCGAAAGCCGACGTGGGTGTAGACCACGACCTACCTAAACACTCAAGTCTCTAGTCCAGGTTTATCGCCTATTCGGGTTCCATCCATGAGGAGATCCGGCCGGAGTTTCGCTCACAGCCCCAAACGATGTGAACAGGGTTCCCGAGATACCAAACGGGCATCCGGTACACCGTGCCACGTACCTACCGCATCACAGCCCACCCCTACGGTCAGCGCTGTCCACGGCCTCCAGTAAGCTACAAACACCAGAAACTACTTGCAACTCCTGGACAGAGGACAAGGGTGAATAAGAAGTCGAGCGGGGTCATATTTCAGGGCCCAATGTATGGTAGTAACTGAATCATGGATCACAAACACAGAACTCAGTTCCTGAGGACGGCTGCAATGAGACAACCCACCATGTACTCCTACATGGCCTCTCACCGCTACCTTTACCAAATCGTGTTCACACACTTAGCTCACACACAGTAGGACATGTTCACACACCTCTGATTCATCCCCGATGAATCAGACCTGACTCAACTCTAAGCAGTAGCAGGCATGACAAACAAACATGAATGAGTAGGCACAACAGGGCTCAAACAACTCCTACTCATGCTAGTGGGTTTCATCTATTTTCTGTGGCAATGACAGGTCATGCAGAGGATAGAGGGGTTCAACTACCGCAGCATGTAACAGTTGAATCGGTGTTGTCCTAATGCAGTAAAAGAGAGCAGGAGCGAGAGAGTGGGATTGTATCGGAATGAACAAGGGGGTTTTGCTTGCCTGGCACTTCTGAAGATAACATTGAGTCTTCATCAGTGTCAACGATCACATCATCGGTATCACGTCTATCGAGAGGGGACAAATACCGGCAACACAGAAGGGAACACAATCAATGCAATGCACAATATGATGCATGATCATGACATGGCAAAATGAATGTGTTTTGGGCTAATGCAACTAGCAACAGATTAAATGAAGTTGGTTTGAATACAAGATTCAAATTCAAACTCCATATGTGATTATTCAAAATGCCATTTAATTGATTTGTGCTAAACAGCAGCTATAAGTTGTTCTAACATGCATGAAAATGGTACAGATGGATTCCTTGAATTTTTCTGATAATTTTTCATATATAAATTATTTAATTTGGAGTTACGGTTAATTTTCTATGATTTATTGAAGTTTAGGGCATTTTCTGAAATTTCCTGAATATTTAGAATTAAAATAATTCCAGAAAATGAATTATGGCGTCAGCACCACGTCACTGTGACATCAGCAGAGTCAACTGGGCTGGCTCGGGTCAAACCTGACCAGTGGGGCCCACTGGTCAGTGACTACGGCTAATCCTAATATAACTTAAACCTAACCTAGTTTAATTAGTCGGCCCGGGCCCGCATGTCAGTGAGTCAGTGGCTTAATTAAACTTAGTTATTAACTTAACCAAAGGTTAGCAGGGGACGGGCCCACACGTCAGTGACCCAGGGGGGTCAAATCCCTGGTCAACCCGGCTAATCCACCGGCGTCTAACCGCCGGCAACGACCAGACGCGGCGGTGGCTCGCCGGAATGGCTGCTCCGGCGCCCATTCGACGCGCGGAGGGGTTCTACAGGGAGCTCGAGCTCGTGCGCATCCATTGGAGCAAGCCAGAGGAGTTGGGGTTGGCTGTGGCGTCGGCAGCGGCGAGGGAGGCGGCGGCCGGAGTTCGGCCAATGACGGGTTAGGCGATGCAGGGGCTAGGGGAGGCGTTGGTGCGTGCTACGTGCTCCTGGTGAGGTGTGGAGCACGGTGGTGTGCCCGGCTTCGAGCCACAGTGGCTCTGGCCACGACGGCGACGAGGCACGGCGGCGGCGAGCTTCGGCCGTGGTGGAAGATGGAGCTAGGGGACGAAATCAAGTGCGCGGAGTGAGGGGAAGAGAAAAGGAGCTCACGGGGAGTCGGACGAGACGCTAAGTGGGCTCGGGGACGTCCTGTCGGCGGTGAATCGAACGGCGGCGATCGCCGGCCGTGGCGATGAAGACGACGATGCTCCGGTCGACTGGGGCCTCCTCTGGTCGCGTGCGTCAGTGTGCAGCTCCATGGGGTCGGGACGGAGCTCCTGAGCTCATCGGAAGGGCGAGGGGTGGCCGGTGGCTATGGATGCGACGGCGGCGCCCTCCGGTGGCTCTCGGTGGTGCTCCAAATCGAGAGAGGGAGAGAGCCAGAGCGAGTAGAGAGAGGGATAGCGGTCGGGGACGACTCCGTGGCGTCGCTAGAGGGCTCGGGGAGGAAGCAGGAGGTGGCCAGGGGAAGCAGGAGGTGGTGCGCGCGGCGGCGTCGCGGTGTCTGTCCTCCTGGCAGGGAGGAAGACGACAGGGGGGGGTGGAGATGGGCTGGGCTGGCCAGGTGGGCCTGGTGGGCTGCAGAGGTAAGTCCAGGTGAGATTTCTCTCCTCTGTCTTTTATTTCTGTTTTTTTTATTTTCTGTAGTTTGTTTTGATTTAGTTTTAGACACTAAATCATTTTAATAAATTCTGTAGGGTTTTATGTGGCTTGCTAAAATATATACAAAGCCACTCACAACTTCCAGAATTATTTGGAGTCATATTTAATATATATTAAATATAAATCCAAAGCAAATAGTTATTGGATTAATTCAAATGGCCCAAAATAATTAACTCTGAGATACCAAAAATATTGTTTTGAGTTTTACCTCTTTGCAATATTTTCAGAGACTAAGAGGAACATTTTTTTGGACTTCTTTGAGGAGATTTTAATGTTGATCATTTTTAGAAGGTTTCTGAGGCTTTGAAAATTCCTCAATTCAAATTTCATTTGAAATAAAACATGATGCTCACATGAGGTCTAGCCTAGTGCATTACCAGAAGCTAGGGATGTGACAACTCACCCCCACTAAACAAGAATCTCGTCTCGAGATTCAAGCGTAGGGTAAGGTGAAGGGGTAACGCAGACTAGTATAATCTTCACGATCCAGTTGCACTTCAAATGGACGTTGATTCGTCCACCATCATTGTCTCGAAGTCTTGCTCTGAGAACTCCAGCTAACATGACAACGAGAGGAAAGGAAAGACCCTAAAAGAATTGTTCCTCTCGAAGGTCGAACAACTCAGGATTAACCCACGGAATGAGACATAACAACATCTCTTGAGCTGAGAGATGAAGCACACCTCTAGAGGGATGGAGTGGAACAGATGACGAGGGTTCACTAGGTAGACAACAATTTCACGCTTAAGAGGGTGGTGAACGGTTGTCAACGTAGCGAAGAGTTGAGTTTCCATAATACCATAACGATGCACCTTAGGGAAGGTGACTCATAGAAATATCCCCTTAAGTGGCAAAAAGAATTACCTTTGATTCAGAGATCATTGAGACTCTTTAAACCAACCTAAGGCAATTCTCGACCGATCATTTGGAGGGGGGTCGGGAGAATGGCATACTCAGACTTGGATGATGTGGATTACCTTGTTGAAGACAACGTAATGGATGAATTTGCTTACCACTGGAAATGGAAGAGACCCATGGTAGAATGGCACATTGGCGGTGCAAGCTGGGAGCAAAATGCAAATGCTGGGAATGATTCTGGTAATTGGGGAAGAACCCAACACTAGAGAGTTAATTCACTGGTTGAAAAGGTCATAGCATTGCCGAGGAAACTGAGAGGAATCCCAGTTAGCGTCGATGATAACACCTGGCGCTTGAGCGTGCTCTCAAGAACTTGAGCATTTTCATATTCATCAAGGTTTTACCAACATCCGTGTCAAGGATCCTGGCAACACAACTTGCTACCATGATGAATGATGATGGATGATGCAGATGCAAAGAAAGATAACACTTTCTCAGATTTCACCTTAGCGAGGCCAAGGAAATAAAATCTGGATGATCGACCGAGAGACATTTCGCACTCCGCTTCTAATGTTCTCCTTGATGTGCTAGTGTATCCCATTCATAGATATGGTTTGATAACTAGAACATCAAGTAAAAGGTCGGACTTCGGGAGCAATAGAATCCATAAGGAACAGTTACGGAGGTAAATCCTACGAAATCCTTATGGGGAGGTGGCCAACTTCTTCAATCAAGATACTACAATAATAGGTCTTTCGGCTGGGTGGTGCTGGCCACGACATCCACTTTACCAGTTATCGAGGAACCAATATTATAGTTCTTGGGGAAATGTTCCAACCATCATATCTGCCTGAGATTCAGATCTGGTTGGTGTCAGAATATTCCAGACCCATCGAGTCTAGGAAGAAAAATGAAAGTTTGCAACACAAATCGACGAGATGACGTTGCGGGATTCTCGGAAGATGAACTACGATAGCAAGCTCCAAAACATGAGCTGGTTCTGCTACAAACATGTGAACACGTTGTCCCAGACAAGCATGCCCACATGGTAGTCTTACAATAAAACACTACCGAGTTCTGGTTGGGAACCATCAGCGAGGATATCGAAGTTCTTTCATAAGTCCGGATTAGCTCTTATGAAGATACTCCTTCTCCTTGAACAAATCAGTCAGTGGCTTGGTGTGCTAGGATACACATATGGAATGAAGGTTGCAAGTCTCCAGACCACAGAATACTTCGCACGTGTGCATGACTGACTTGCGATGATTCCAGAGGAAGCAACATTGACTTTCTCGAGTCCACGGCGGCAACTTGCATCAAATGCACATGAACTAGAGGAAGTCACTTCTTACATCCGAACATATGCTTCATGAGCTAGCATGAACAAATGCTTTCAAAAGTTTCCAACACTAGCTTAATGTTCAGCAAAATTATGAAGAAGACAAGGATGTTGTCAATGGGCACAACAACAATTCATCTGGGTTTCCTTTTAAAAGGAATTCCATAGTTAAGTGAACAAGTGATAGCATTGGTCAGACCCAAAAGATATAATGGTGTATGCTCGAGGGATCAACCACGAGTAAGACAACATTACGAATATCGTTGGTTCTGGTCTGATTGGATGATAGCCCATACTCAATCAAAGGTTTGGGTAAGAAAATAGATCCAACAATTGTTCACAAGGACCAATTGATGAAGATATCATCTTTCTTCAACACACACACACACACACAAAAAGATATCCCTTAACATGAACTAAGTCGGACAAGCTTTTATCTTCCAACTCTCCAAGTTGTTGTTTAGCTTATCCAACTAGCTCAGGGTATCCAACACGGATTCTTGGAGAAGGGGTGGTTTACAGGAATAAACCAACTTGATCACGAACTCAACATAGCGGTCAGGTGACAACCTGGTAATACTTCTGAGAAGATATTCAGAAAATCACGAACCACCGGTATGTTACTAAGCTCGAGAACAATCTTGCTTTTCAGGGCAAGACGATATGATCAATAGAGCAAGGATTTGAAATAATCCTAACTCATCGATCGAGGAGTGAACCAGGAGAATGGACTAGGTAGCATGATCAACCTTAGAATGATGATTCAAAACCAACACGCTAAGAATGAAATTATTGTCCTTTAACTACCCAGCAACGAGGTTGCTAGGCGTATTGATTTCACACATCACGATTCACTTGTCGACATTCCGGTTATAACCACACGGAACCGAGGATTGAGTAATGATGGTGAGAAGTATCACTACGTCAAAATTCATGAGAGTTGGTGCAGTTCTCATGACAATTCTGACATAAAGGGGGTAATACTCCAAGGTAGAACAGAACCAAAAGCTGGGCTGGCATTTTGATCTGCGGAGCACAATTGCTTTGACCCAATCCTAGATATGGAAGAGGTACTGGAGTTTGTTTCTCCTAGTCATTCTGCGATAGAATGGCTTGACGGACCACAAGAGTAATAGGCATCGATAAACGAACGCACGCATACTCTTGACTATCAATTGATAGACGAGGGTCAGAATGCAACTAAAGAGAACAACTCAAAGGAACATATAATTTTCTGAGTTGTGAATGCATAGATTAGTATGTCGAACCAAGTTTAACATATTTCTTCCGGATAACCCATGCAGAAAGGGAGAACTGGCAGAGTCATGATTTATGAATGGAGAACTCCTCAAGAATAATCCTGTTGTGATATTTCAGTTCAACGAGGAACTTCTGCCATAAGTAGTTCTTGGTATTTGGAAGAAGAAGATACCACGGACTTCAAGGACTATCGCAAAGGTTACTAATATCCTAAAGGCGCTAGCAATTACTATCAACATGAAGTAGGTAGAGTGAATCTCGGGTTCAAGAACCCAGGAACAGAATACCTATTACTAAGTAGCATCACGGGATGCTTTCGAGAATGATGGCCAGAATCATCACACTGGGAACACAAATCATAGCTAAATTACTAGATGATCCCCTAAGACACCTAGGGTCATAATAATATCTCCAACATATACGCCGAGGTAACAAAGTACCTCAACTCACCGATTAGTGTGGTTAATCTGGCCCAAAGGAACATCGGAACGGGAGGAAGGGATTTTGCAAATGCTTCAGACTATTTAGAAACCTGGGATGACTCGGACAGCATAACGGCTGTAAATGCTCAAAAGATTTGAGACAATCACAAAAAATGGTGGCATAACCACTCAGAAGCACAATATCAAGGTTTCGAGATCATCAGTTAACATACAGAAGTAGTAGGAACTGGACTCAAGCTTAACTCGAACAATCTTATAAGTCTACGGACTAGTAATACGTGATCCTGATAGAAAGAAGAGAAAGCCTAGTTTCTTAACCCCGTAGGAAAGATAAGATGACTCAGATCAGAAGGGCATGAGGTATAAGGAGTAAAAAGAGCCTTACGTTCCATCCCACAATCAATTCCCTTATATAACTAAAGAATTTCTAGACTCAACTTCGACCAGTTTGGCTTGGTAACCTACAGGCAGTCAAGCTCTGATACCAACGCTGTCAGGACCCCGACTCGATGCCACATAGGTCTAGCATGTAACACCTCATATCACTTTGCGGCCTCACGCACGGTATTCCCACGGGTGTCGCCTTACCTTTGCCCGGGACCGTTTGCGTCTTTTGGCACACGTATATGATAGTGTCGCTAGCACCCATATGATAAGGAGCCCGGGCTGACATGGCTAGTCGTAAACCCAAAGTGGCACAGACTTACAGGGACAGGCATCCATGACCCAGCATCGAACATGTCGGTCATCAGCGGGTGAATCCAGGCTGTAGCACTGGGCCCCGATCCTAAGTCACACCGATCTAGCATGTAACACATCATATCACTTTGCGGCCTCACGCACGGTATTCCCACGGGTGCCACCTTACCTGGCCTAGGACCATTTGCGCCTTTTGGCTCATGTATATGATAGTGTCGCTAGCATCCATATGACAAAGAACCCGGGCTGACATGGCTAGTCGTAAACCTAAAGTGGCACTAACTTACAGGGACAGGCATCCATGACCCAGCATCGAACGTGTCGGTCATCAGCGAGTGAATCCGGGCTGTAGCACTGGGCTAGCAGGACTCCGGTGAACCGGGCTGTAGCGGGCTAACAGGACTCCGGTATTCATCGCGTGACATTTCCCCGAAGGGACAGACACAGGAACGAAGAAGGACACATGCCGGCCAGCCTAAGTGTTCCGGAGCAGTAGCAAGCTACCATGGCTCAGTGGAAACACTAGGAGGCATTTCCCGGTAAGAGAGGCTACTAAAGATAAACAACTAGATAGTCAGATCCCACACATACCAAGCATTTCAATAACATACACACAATATGCTCGATATGGGCAAATACAACATGGCATCACAACATGACTCTATAACTCAAGTATTTATTCATTAGGCTCCGAGGAGCGAGATATTACAAACAGGGGTCTCATGACCCAACATTCAGAGCATACAAATCAAGCACAAGCGGAAGCTATCATGTCTGAGTACAGACATCTATAAATGAAAAAGGCTGAGAAGCCTGACTATCTACCAAATCCTGCCGAGGGCACAAGATCGTAGCTGAGGTAACAAGCTAAACGTCGAAGTCCACGCGAAACTACTAGTGAGACCGAAGTCTCTCTGCAAAAACATAAAATAGGCAAACGTGAGTACAAATGTACCCAGCAAGACTTACATCAGAACTAACTACATATGCATCATTATCAACAAAGGGGATGGTGGGGTTTAACTGCAGCAAGCCAGCTTTGACTCGGTGGCTATCCTAAACTACGACTGCAAGTAACTCTTTTGAGGTGGCGCACACGAGTCCACATATTCACCATATCAATACACCACTATGGATCCGCTCCCGTCTCCCTACGAGAACGCCATCCATAGCACTCACGCTTATCTTGCGTATTTTAGAGTATCCACTTTCACTTGTCTATGAACTGATATAAGCAACCCAGAAGTCCTTTACCGCGGACACGGCTATTCGAATAGATGATGTTAACCCTGCAGGGGTGTACTTCTTCATACATGTTTCCACCACTTAGCGTCTGCACACGACATGTGCTCGGCAGACTTCAAGCGAAAGCCGACGTGGGTGTAGACCACGACCTACCTAAACACTCAAGTCTCTAGTCCAGGTTTATCGCCTATTCGGGTTCCATCCATGAGGAGATCCGGTCGGAGTTCGTGCTCGTGCGCATCCAATGGAGCAAGCCAGAGGAGTTGGGGTTGGCTGTGGCGTCGGCAGCGGCGAGGGAGGCGGCGGCCGGAGTTCGGCCAATGACGGGTTAGGCGATGCAGGGGCTAGGGGAGGCGTTGGTGCGTGCTACGTGCTCCTGGTGAGGTGTGGAGCACGGTGGTGTGCCCGGCTTCGAGCCACAGTGGCTCTGGCCACGACGGCGATGAGGCACGGCGGCGGCGAGCTTCGGCCGTGGTGGAAGATGGAGCTAGGGGACGAAATCAAGTGCGCGGAGTGAGGGGAAGAGAAAAGGAGCTCACGGGGAGTCGGACGAGACGCTAAGTGGGCTCGGGGACGTCCTGTCGGCGGTGAATCGAACGGCGGCGATCGCCGGCCGTGGCGATGAACACGATGATGCTCCGGTCGACTGGGGCCTCCTCTGGTCGCGTGCGTCAGTGTGCAGCTCCATGGGGTCGGGACGGAGCTCCTGAGCTCATCGGAAGGGCGAGGGGTGGCCGGTGGCTATGGATGCGACGGCGGCGCCCTCCGGTGGTTCTCGGTGGTGCTCCAAATCGAGAGAGGGAGAGAGCCAGAGCGAGCAGAGAGAGGGATAGCGGTCGGGGATGACTCCGTGGCGTCGCTAGAGGGCTCGGGGAGGAAGCAGGAGGTTGCCAGGGGAAGCAGGAGGTGGCGCGCGCGGCGGCGTCGCGGTGTCTGTCCTCCTGGCAGGGAGGAAGACGACAGGGGGGGGTGGAGATGGGCTGGGCTGGCCAGGTGGGCCTGGTGGGCTGCAGAGGTAAGTCCAGGTGAGATTTCTCTCCTCTGTCTTTTATTTCTGTTTTTTTTATTTTCTGTAGTTTGTTTTGATTTAGTTTTAGACACTAAATCATTTTAATAAATTCTGTAGGGTTTTATGTGGCTTGCTAAAATATATACAAAGCCACTCACAACTTCCAGAATTATTTGGAGTCATATTTAATATATATTAAATATAAATCCAAAACAAATAGTTATTGGATTAATTCAAATGGCCCAAAATAATTAACTCTGAGATACCAAAAATATTGTTTTGAGTTTTACCTCTTTGCAATATTTTCAAAGACTAAGAGGAACATTTTTTTGGACTTTTTTGAGGAGATTTTAATGTTGATCATTTTTAGAAGGTTTCTGAGGCTTTGAAAATTCCTCAATTCAAATTTCATTTGAAATAAAACATGATGCTCACATGAGGTCTAGCCTAGTGCATTACCAGAAGCTAGGGATGTGACACCTACGGCTGAGGCTGAGGTGCGCGTCCTTTCTTTGGTGGCGCTAACGCGCGTCCTCACCCACGTCTACCTCCGCGACCCCGGCGTTGATCTCGACAGCCTACTGGAGCCTGTGAGCGGCGAGCTTGCCACCGTCGCTGCCGTGGCCGTGAAGGGTCGCGTGGAGGCTTTGCTGGCGAAGTTCCGGGCCTTCAGCACCAAGCCGAAGCGAGGCGCTCCCGATCTTGAGGCTCCATGAGGCGAAGCTGCCCAGTGTAGCACCGTCACCAGCGATGGCGCCGCCCAAAAGTGACCCCTTCGCGGCTCCCGTCCTGCTTTTAATTCCTGCAACATGCATTCTGCCTTGTGGAGGCGTTTAAACTTGTGTTTGGCGTTGCCAAAGTACTCTATGGACTATAATATTTGCTTTTGAATTTCTTGAGATTTGCGTTTTTCCTTCCTACTTGCTTGTGTTCTACGTCGGCAGAGCCCAGCCCCGCGTATACCTCAGCCGCCGTTAGCCCCGACCGGAAACCAGGATGGGACCAAGGAGTGAGGGGCTACGTGACAAGTTAGGCTCCTGAGTCGCGATGCTCAGGAGTCCCCCTTGACGCACGAACAGCAAGTAGGGAGGTGAGATGCATGGGTGGATTTACCGTTCTACATCAGCAGAGCCCGGCCCCGCGCATACCTCAACCGCCATTAGCCTTTCAAAACTAAGGGGTGAGGGGCTACGTGTCCAGTTAGGCTCCTGAGTTGCGATGCTCAGGAGTCCCCCTTGACGTTCAAATGGCCTTCGTACCATGGCTCCGCTCGGGGAGAGGCGTGCGACGAACCAGGCCCGAGGGGCCTGGCTGGGTGGCATGCGCCTGGGCATGACCCGGGCGCAGCCCCCGTGCCCAGCCCCCTCGCGCGGCACTCTCGAGGGGAGGCGTTACGATGAGGCCAGACATTGAGCTCTCGGCTCCCTAAGGTTGATGCAGCCCGGGGCCACCCTTAGTTGTTTATCACCAGCGCGGAGCATAGCGCTTCCGTATGTGTGCGGGCATAGCCGCTCCTCGGCAGTGTCGTCAGCCAGCGCAGAGCATGGTGCTTCCACTGGTGCGTGGGATGGGGCTCCCCTTTGGGAGGAGCCCCCGGGGTGTGTGCAGCCCCGCCCTGACATGTGGCTGGCACGGTAGGGCCTCGCGAGGTGTATCTGGGCACCCGTGAGCCAGCGCGGGACTCACGAGGCCCTACCTCAAGGCGGGTTGCACCTGGCTCTGGGCCTTTTCTTGTAATGTGTCCCTGCAGATTTGGTTAGATGTCGGTGCTCTACGTCCTCGGGTCCCGGCCCTCGAGCGGGGCTCAGCCATCACTGGTATGCTAGGTCACGATGCCGTGGACAAGGCCAGAGGTTGAGGGCTGGAGAGCCAGTAAGAGCCCATGAGTCGCGATGCTCAGGTACCCTCCCTTTAACGTGCAAGCAGCCGACATGAAGAAAGAAGGGTGCCATGGGCAAGCGTCACACAATGAAAATGATGGGTCAAATGCATGACCCGAATAAACGCGAGAGGGATACATGCCACCGGGTCTGGCCCGGGTAGCTTGGGGATAATGCAGCCCGAGGGGTGCCCCTGATAAAGTAAGCTGAAAACATGAACTAAAGGAGATACATGCCGCAGGGACGGACCCACACGGCCTGGGAATGACGCAGCCCCGGGGGGCACTCCCAGCTGAAAATGAGACTCGAAGGATGTCACCTGATGATGGTGAAGATGGAGGGATGCTGAAGTAGCGGGCGGCGCGCGCTGCGGGAGACGACCTTCACGAGCCCCCAGGCCCAGGGGCCTCGAGGGGCTCCGGAGGCGCTGGCGGCTCCTCGCGGACCATCTCCATCTTCGCCAGGACTGCAGAATGCCTAACCGCCTGAGCCTCCAAGATGCTCCTCATGAGGCGCTCACGCACAGCAGCCGCATTCGGCAGGCCGTGAGCCATGCGAACATAGCTGTGGGGTGGGCCTTCGCAGCGCCCCATGCGTGAGGGCCAGAAGCGCTCCTGAGAGGCAGCTCGGTTGAGTCCTGGTAAGTCGATGCAGACATGCAGCCCGCCATCCTTGCCTGGATGGGGAGCTGCGGCGGGTAAGCGGCGGCTGCCACTCATGACTCTTGACTCCTGCAGCTCTTGAACGATCTCGCTGATGAACTCCTAGGGGTTTGGCCCTCCTCGCCTTTCTTCTTCTTGAGGGAAACGTGCTTTCAAGCATGCCTCCCATTCCTGTGATCCGGGTCTTCAATTGATGCACCTTGGAAGGCACGTTCCAGGGAACACATAGTGTCTCTCTCTTCACAAGGCACAGTGATGACTCCGCCACTTCCGGGCATCTTGAGGACATTGTAGCCGTGATGGGTCACGACCATGAACTTGGCCAGGGCTGGATCCCCGAGGATGGCAGTGTACGGCAGGCGGATGTGAGCGATGTCGAAGTCAATGAGCTCGGTGTGGTAGTTGTCGCTCTTCCCGAAGGTAACAGGAAGGCGGACCTGCCCTATCGGAACCGTGGAACCATCAGTGACTCCTGAGAAAGGCTTGGTTGGCTGTAGCTGATTGTATGGCACTTGGAGATTGTTGAATGTCTCGATGGATAGGACATTGAGCCCCGCTCCGCCATCGATGAGGGTCCTGGTGACTTGCACATTGCTAATGATTGGGTAACAAAGCATCGGGAGGACTCCTGTTGTGGCAGCGCACTTGAGCTAATCCGCTGAGCTGAACGTGATAGCGCATGATGACCACTTGAGAGGGCGTGTGGCCTCAAGCTTGGGGAGGACTGCATTCACTTCGAGAGCAAACTGCTTGAAGATGCGCTAAGAGGCTGGGGCTTGTGCGCCACCCAAGATGCAAGCGATTGTGCATGGCTCCTGGAAGCCCCCAACCCCCTCATCCTGGTGATGGTCTTCATTCCTTCTCGGCTGCGGTGGCAGAGGAGGGAGGCCCGCATTGCCTTGTGGGCGATCCTCACGAGGCTGATCTCTCCACCCCCCTCGCGAGGTGGGTCCCTCCAACCTCCCTCACGAGGCTGGTCCTGCCAGCGGTCCTCGCAAGGTCGGTCACGCCACCCTTGGCGAGGGCCACGGTCTTCCCATCGTCCTCCACCTCTTCCTCCTCCTCGGCCATAGCCCCTGTCACTGCGTTCAGGGCGTCGGCCGGAATGCACGTCTCGCACGGCTCTGAGCTCTTGGCATTCGTTGGTGTTGTGGGTGCGGAGGTCGTGGTACACGCAGTACCGGCTGCCCTTGGATGACTTAGGCTGATCCCTGCCTTGCTTGGTGTCTGGCTCTGCTGCAAGCACGGCAGCCCCCTTGCGCTTCACGTCTTTGGTCTTGGGCTTCTTCTCTTCTGGGTCAGCAGCTGGCAGCTTGAGGAGGGACAGGCGCCCTTCTTCGGCCCTAGCGCACTTGGTCACCAGGTTGAACAGCTCCAAGGAGGTGCACATGTCTTCATGGATTGCGAGCTCCTCCTTCATCTTAACATCACGCACGCCGTCGGAGAAGGCTGAGATGATGGCCTCCTCAGACAACTTGGGGATCTTAAGGCGAGCGTTGTTGAAGCGCTGGATGAACTTCTGCAGGGTCTCCCCTGGCTGCTGCTTGATGCAGCACAAGTCGCTCATGGCCAGGGGCCGGTCGCGGGTGCCTTGGAAGTTGGCGATGAATCGGGTGCGCATCTCATCCCAGGAGGATATCGTGCCTGGAGCCAGGTTCAGGAGCCAGGTGCGGGCGCCGTCCTTGAGCGCCATGGGGAAACAGTTTGCCATGACCTTCTCGTCCCCATAGGCGGCTTCGATGCCCATCTCGTAGAGCTGGAGGAACTCAGCAGGGTCTGCCGTGCCATCGTAGCGTGGGGGCAGGTCTGGCTTGAACTTGCCCGGCCAGGCCACGCTGCGTAGCTCGGCGAAGAAAGCATGACAGCCTGCAGTGGCCGCGGGAGCCCTTTGGTGACGGAGAGCTTGATCTTGGAAGTCCTTGTGTGCTACCTCTAGGCGCAGCGCGGGGTCTTGATGCGCCGGAGCAGGTGCGCGCTCGTGCCGAGCCGGTGCAGGGAGCACGCGGGCGGCTTCTCGGGGACGAGGGATCTCTTGGCAGCTCTTCTCTTGCTGTGCTGGCGCCAGACGGAGTGGGTTCCGCCCAGGGGCCATGCGCCTTGGGGCCAAGGCGCCTTCTTGAGGGGGAGGTGCCTGAGGCGCCCCCGGAGCTTCGTCGCCCGCGCAGGGCGGGGCGCGGTGCAATGAGATGGACGGTGCATGGGAGCCCCCAGCGGCGCTGACGAGCTCGGTGATGCAGGCGAGCCACTCGTTGTAGAGGTCGTCGACAGGACGGTAGTGCAGGAGCTCCCGCACCAGGAGCAGCACGGCATGCGCGTCTGCAGGAGCGCGATGGGCGTGGGACGAGGAGCCGGCCGGAGTCAGTGACGGAGTGGCGGTGCGGCCTTCTCGCCGTACTGATGGATGTAGGGACGACGCCTGCTGCTCATTCCCCGCTGGGCCGGTGGCGGCGTTGACGGCAAGCAACGGGGAATGACGGGGGCGCCCACCGACGGGGGCCGTCTGGGCGACGCGATTGGCGAGAGCGGCCCGGCGCTCGGCGCGGGCGTGACGTGCGTCTGACATGGATGGGAGGGGCGGTCAAAACACAAGGCGACGGAAGGCAGATTCCGGCACACCCCTACCTGGCGCGCCAAATGTCGGATTTCGGGTTCCGGCAGACCCTTAAGGTTCGAACACTGGGGTGGGTGCAGAGATCACACCCCCAGCCTACTCATGTCTCACCACCTCGCTAGGATCTAAACTACACGAAGAACAACACAAAGGACACGAGATTTATACTGGTTCAGGCCACCATTGTGGTGTAATACCCTACTCCAGTGTGTGGCGTGTGGATTGCCTCTGGGGCTGATGACGAATAGTACAAGGGAAGAACAGCCTCGCAAGGGTCTGTTCTTGGTGGGTGCGATGAACTGCTAGGGAAGTTCAGTCGCCTCTCTCTCTGTGGCTTGGATGTCGATCCGATCAGATCTCTCCCCCTACCTTGTGGGTGGCTAGTCCTATTTATAGGCGAAGGCCCCGGGCCTCTTCCCAAATATTGAGCGGGAAGGGTGCCAATAATTGGCCATTTTGAAGGGGAACATCTAGTACACTTATCCTGACTAAAGTTGGTCCTTGCCTGCCAAAGACCCTGACGATGACGCTGGCTTGGGCTCCACGATGACCTCCATTCTGCTGTCCTACTGGTCTTGGTCTTGTTGCACCGAAATGGTTGCCTTTGCTTGATACCCTTGCCTACGCTTGCCCCCTTTGCACCAAAGGGGAAAAAAGGACTCTACGCAGGCCGGCGCCCGCCTGGCCTTGGTCGTCATGGCTTGCGTCGCGGGCACCTCGTGAGGTACCCCGCCTTGATCTCTCCGCCTCCTCGCGAGCCAACCTGACGAGGCCGTGCCCGGGGAAGCCTCCTTTCGTCCTTCCCCGCGAGGCTTGGCCCCTCACGAGGGTCCTGAGCATGTGTGGATGAAGATGGGCCGTACTGGGCCACTCCTTGAGCCACGCCGCAGGCCGCAGGCAGGCAAGTCTGGGTACCCCCATTCCCAGAACACCGACAGTATCCTGTTGTGCAATTCGGCGTGGCCCATAGCCCCCATAATACGGAGTCAAGCTCCTCGACAAAGTGCTTATCTGATTCCTTCAAGGATTGCACTAGTCTGGGCTTGATGCCGCTCATAATAAGACCGTTCGCTCGTTTGACTTGACCGTTTGTTTGGGGGTGATAGACGGAAGCGTAATCAAGTTTTATGCCCATTTTGCTGCACCAGGTTTTCACCTCATCGGCTGTAAAATTAGAGCCGTTATTGGTGATGATGCTGTGGGGGACACCGTAGTGGTGTACGTCCCCGGATATAAAGTCTATCACCGGTCCGGATTCGGCCGTTTTAACTGGTTTGGCTTCTATCCATTTGGTGAATTTATCGACCATGACCAACAAGTATTTATTCTTATGGCTTCCTCCTTTAAGGGGTCCAACCATATCGAGCCCCCAGACCGCAAAGGTCCAAGTGATGGGGATTGTTTGGAGGGCGGTGGGCGGCATATGGCTTTGATTTGCCAAAATCTGGCAACCGACGCAGTGTTGGACAAGGTCTTGTGCGTCTGCCCAGGCTGTCGGCCAGTAGAAACCTATACGGAAGGCCTTGCTTACAAGCGCCCGAGCTGCGGCATGGTGGCCGCCGAGTCCGGTATGAATTTCAGCCAAGAGGTGCCGCCCTTCCTCTTCGGAGATGCACCTTTGGAGTACTCCGGTTGCGTTTTTCTTATAAATCTCTCCCTCATGGACTTTGTAGGCTTTAGAGCGGCGCACAATGCAGCGTGCCTCATTTTGGTCCTCCGGGAGTTCCTGCCTATTTAAGTAAGATAGGAAGGGTTCTATCCACGGGGCGATGACCGCCATGATCATGTGGGTCGAGGGCGTGATTTCGGTGGCGGAGCCTCCGATTACCTTAGATTGTTCGGGATCTGGGGTTTTATGCGGATCCAGATTAGTATTGTCGGACTCCCCTTCCCGTACCACAGATGGCTTGAACAACCTTTCCAAAAAGATATTTGGTGGGACGGGGTCACGTTTAGTGCCAATGCGGGCAAGGATATCTGCTGCTTGCTTGTTTCTCGAACCACATGGTCGAATTTGAGCCCCTCGAATCGAGATGACATTTTGAGAACGGCATTACGGTAAGCCGCCATTTTCGGGTCCTTGGCGTCAAAGTCTCCATTTATTTGAGATATTGCGAGATTGGAATCCCCGTGTACTTCAAGACGTTGAATGCCCATGGAGACTGCCATCCGAAGACCGTGCAACAGAGCCTCATACTCTGCTGCATTGTTGGAATCTGTGTAAAGTATTTGGAGTACGTATTGGACTGTATCTCCGGTGGGGGACGTCAGGACGACACCAGCCCCTAGACCAGCTAGCATCTTAGAGCCATCAAAGTGCACGATCAAATTGGAGTACGCATCAAACTCTTTAGGGAGTTCGGCTTCTGTCCATTCGGTGACGAAGTCAGCCAGTACTTGCAACTTAATGGCCCGCCGTGGTTTGTATGTTATGTCGAATGGGAGGAGCTCGATAGCCCGTTTTGGAATCCGGCCCGTGGCATCACGGTTATTTATTATGTCATTGAGTGGTACTTCGGAGGCCATCGTGATTGACCACTCTTGGAAGTAGTGTCATAGTTTTCGGGATGCCATGAAGACTGCGTATGCTATCTTTTGATAATGTGGGTACCGTGACTTGCATGGAGTGAGGACGGTGGATACGTAGTATACCCGCTTTTGTAATGGGAATTTATGTCCATCTGTCTCTCGTTCGATGACGAGCACTGCGCTTACAACCTGGTGTGTTGCAGCTATGTATAGCAACATGGGTTCACCGACATTTGGCGCTTCCAGAATTGGATTGGTGGCCAAGAGGGCTTTTATTTCCTCCATCCCTGTCGTAGCCGCATCCATCCACTAAAAGTGTTCGGTGCATCGAAGAAGGCGATAAAGAGGTAGCGCCTTTTCTCCTAATCGGGAGATAAAGCGGCTTAGGGCGGCCATGCATCCAGTTAATTTCTGGATTTGCTTGAGGTCTTTTGGGGTAGCCAACTGTGACAAAGCTCAGATTTTAGCCGGATTTGCTTCGATTCCTCTATTAGAGACAATAAAGCCCAAGAGTTTTCCGGCTGGTACGTCAAAAACGCATTTCTCCAAGTTGAGCTTGATGTCGTATGTTCGGAGATTGTCAAACGTAAGCCTCAAGTCGTCTATTAATGATTCGACATGTCTGGTTTTAATGACCACATCATCTACGTAAGCCTCCACTGTTTTGCTGATTTGTGTTTCCAAGCATGTCTGAATTATGCGTTGATAGGTTGCACTGGCATTTTTAGCCCAAAAGGCATGGTGTTAAAACAGAAGGGACCATATGGAGTGATAAATGTCATTGCGGCTTGATCAGACTCCTCCATCTTGATTTGATGGTATCCGGAGTATGCATCGAGGAAACACAATGAATCATGTCCTGCGGTAGCATTGATAATTTGATCGATGCGGGGGAGGGAGAAGGGATCCTTCAGGACAACCTTATTAAGGTCTTTGAAATCGATGCATAGGCGCCAGGATTTGTCCTTCTTTGGTACCATCACCAAGTTTGCTAGCTAGTCTGGATGTTTTATTTCTCTAATGAAACCGGCCTCAAGTAGCTTGGCTAGCTCCTCTCCCATGGCTTGTCGCTTGGGTTCTAAAAAGCACCGAAGAGTCTGTTTGACTAGCTTGTATCCCTTTAGTATGTTTAGGCTATGTTCGGCCAGCCTGCATGGGATACCTGGCATGTCTGAAGGATGCCAGGCGAAAATGTCCCAATTCTCGCGCAGGAACTCTCGTAGTGCGACGTCTATTGTGTGATTCAGTTGTGCCCCAATTGATGCTATTTTTGTAGGGTCCATTGGGTGGACCTGGAATTTGACTATTTTGTCTGCTGGTTTGAAAGAGGTGGACTTGGGTCGTTTGTCGAGTATCACGTCATCCATGTCCACTGCGGAACACAGCGCAGTTAACTCTTCGGCCGCGAGGGCTTCGGATAATGCCTCCAGGGCTTGTGCGGCAGTTTTATTTTCAGCACGGAGTGCTATGTACGGATCACTAGCGAGAGTGATGATCCCATTGGGCCCCGGCATCTTGAGTTTCATGTACCCGTAATGGGGTATAGCTTGGAAGCTTGTGAATGCGTCTCGCCCCAAAAGGGCGTGGTATCCACTGCTAAATGGGGCCACTTGGAATGTGATTTCTTCGGACCTATAATTCTTCGGTGTGCCGAGTACCACATCCAATGTGATTTTCCCTGCACATCGTGCCTTCCGACTAGGGATGATTCCCCTGAAGGTCGTGCTGCTTTGCTCAATGCGTCTCTTATCTATTTCCATCTTGTTAAGAGTTTCCTCATAGATGAGGTTTAATCTGCTGCCGCCGTCCATCAGCACTTTAGTAAGACGGAATCTGTCCACTATTGGACTAAGGACCAAAGTAGCTGGTGCTCGGACTATTCGGAATTGAGGTTCGTCGCTGGCGTTGAAGGTTATGGCCATATCATTCCACGGGTTTATTGCTGCGACGTGGCAGACTTCGGCGAGGCTACGGAGTGCTCGCTTGCGCCTGTTGTTTGAGGCAAAAGTCTCAAAGACGGTCAGTACTGTATTGTTATTTTCTGCGGGATGGTGCTCTACGGTATTGTCCATGAGAAGGTCCTCGCTGCTCTTGGCTACCTGCCGGAGTATCCAACATGCTCTAAGGATGTGTGTTGGTATGGTGTCCGGTGTGCTGTGAATTTTGCATGGCCTATTGAGACATCCCTCTAGTACGGTTCCACGCCCTGTAGAGGGCTTTGACTTCTTTGTAATTGGGTTGGGTGACTTGCGAGAGCGCACCCTTTTAGTTCAGACGAGGGGTTTAGTTAGGGCCAGGAGATCCAAAATTTTGTTTGGGTCTTCCAGGCGCTTTCCATCATGCAGTACTTCTGTACTATGGCCGCCAGGTCGGTGAAGTGTGCTATGTCATGACGACTTATGGCATTAAGAATTCCCTTGTCCGTGCAGTTTTGCAAAAGAATGAGATTGCGTCTTCCTCGCAACAGTCCTTAACCTTGCTCATTACAAGGAGGAATCTGGCCGAGAAGTGGTGTACTGTCTCTTGGGGCTCTTGTCTGATGTGGGAAAGATCGCTTGTGTCTGGTTGGCTGGGTGAAATTAAGTCCACGTCTTGACCCAATCTGGAACCCAGGGGCGGAGGAGCTCCTGAGCTGGGCAGCTCGGGCTCCAGGATATTGCCCAATATTTGCGGCCCGCAGCCCGATTCTAAGTTCGGAGCCGGGGCCATGTCCTCCCGTAGACGGGTATCCGGCTAAGAGAGCTCGGTAATCCAGACATAGTTCATCCTCAAAATAGAGGAAGAATTGCCGTTTTGTTCTTCCACCACTGGTATCTGATGGGTGACCGGCGGAGAGTTAATCTACCTTAGTTCAAGTTTAAGCCCGATCCGATCATAATCCATAACGACTCCCAGGGCGGCGATGCGATCAAAGAGCTCGTTCAAGGAGGAGAGCTCTATTGGATCCATCTTCTTGGTGAATTCTGGGCTGACGCGGAGGTTGTTTTTGATGACCTATGATGTCATCGTCGGCGCGACGGCCGAACGGGCGGCCATGACGAAACCGCCCAGCCAGAGAGTTTGGACTACAGCCAGGGATCCTCCGGAGGTGATGTTATCCTTGACAATGAGGCGAGCCATCAAGCCTTATCAGGATGGCACAGTGGAACTCTCAATGAAAGCACCAATGTCGGTGTCAAAACCGGCAGATCTCGGGTAGGGGGTCCCGAACTGTGCGTCTAACACTACAAAAAAAAGACACATCCGTGACATTTTGGGCCGAACGAATTTTTTTCTATCATACATATGACACTTATATGACGATAATTGTGACAAAACCCAGTATCATCATAGATGTGGTGGGCTCCTACTTCTATGACAAAAAATCATGACAGAAAATGGGCTTTTCGTCCTGGGAGGGCCGGAGACGCAGCTGCATGACATTCTTTGGGCCGTCCATGACGAAAAAAACCATGGTAGAAGCGAGGGGGTGGAAAATTTCGGGGAGTTGCCAGTTACGGTGGGAGGTCGGGGGCCGAGCGATGCGTTTCTCTTGTACACGTGCGAGGCGTTGGCTCTAACTGAACCCGAGCAAGGCATTGGGCTCTAACTGAAGCCGAGCAATTGCACTACAGGCTACGCGTTACTGAACCCGAGCGATCGATCGATGGCTGTTAACTGAACCCGATGGAGCGATTCCTTCGCTACTGCTGCTAACTGAAGCCGATCGATGCTGCCTCTGGGATGAACAGTGAGTGTTGCGGGGGGGGGGGTGGATGAACAGTGAGCGGTGGCGTTGCCTCTGGATGAATAGGAACCCATGGTGTGGAGGGCTGGATGAACAATAGACGATGGAGCGGTGGCCGTGGAGGGGTGGTTGAACAGGACCCCGTGGTGTGGAGGGCTGGATGAACAGTAGACGGTGGAGGGCTGGATGAACAGTAGACGGTGGAGGGCTGGATGAACAGTAGACGGTGGAGGGGTGCCCATGGAGGGGTGGTTGAACAGTAGCCAGTGGAGTAGCGCGCGGTGGAGGCTGGATGAACAAGAGCCCGTGGAGGCTGGAGGAGGTCCACGGTAGCCCGTTGAGGCTGGAGGAGGTCGACGGTGGAGATGAACAGTATCTCGTGGAGTCCCGTTTTGCGGTACGCCACACCCCTCCCGATGAACATGACCCCCGTTTCGACCGTAGGAGGTCCGTTTCGTCCGTTTTGCGGTACGCCACACCCCTCCCGATCAACAGGACCCCCATTTCGACCGTAGGAGGTCCGTTTCATCCGTTTTGCGGTATGCCACACCCCTCCTGATCAACAGGACCCCCGTTTCGTCCGTAGGAGGTCCATTTCCTTCGTTTTGCGGTACGCCACCCCCCCCCCCCGATCAACAGGACCCCATTCCGAACGTGGCCGGTCGAACACAAGGCCGTTTCCTCCGTTGTGCGGTATGCCAGGCCTCATTTCCATCGCATGTTCCGTCCAAGCTGGTTGGTTCCCATGCGTTCCGTTGCCTCCCGATGAACAAGACGCATTCTGTTGCCTCCCCATGAACACGATGACGACGTTGTTTCTCTGTTCTGACCCAGCCATGTACGTATGCGTGAGTAGGCGTTCAAGACCCCGCCCGTATGTACACATACGTGGCCGTATTTTCTTTCTTGCACCCTGGCCGCTGTACGTATGTGTACATGCTACGTGCGCGCCTCTACAACGACCAGTATGTACATACACATTCGCGACCAGAATGACAATGGTACGTACGCTTCGACCAGGTGGGTCCCGGCTGTCAGGCACTTCCTTGCATGCGAAAATGTAGCTGGTGGTTCCCAGCAGTCAGAGGGGCGAATCGTTTTTTTGCCCAGACACACTTCCTTGCATGCGAAGGTGTAGCTGGTGGGTCCCAGCAGTCAGGCGGGAAACGTTTTTTTCGCGAAATACGGTGGCCCGTCCGGTGGGTCCCCGCTGTCAGGTGGAGGAATAATTATTTTCCGCATAATAAGCAGGCACTTCCTTGCTGCGGCCGTTGACCCAACTGTCAGCCTCTCCACATACAGTCCACGTCCGATGGAAGTCGCTCCTTGACCACATTGACCATGCCGCGCCGAGAGCACCAGGGCGGTGCACGATGGCGAGGCCTAGGAAGGGGACGAAGGGGAGCCGGGTAAGACGCGGCAGTGGAAGCCCGCACGCAGAGGAGTGCGAGGGTTCACTGGTTCGGCTGCGGTGTGAGGCTGCCGTCGCCGCAGGGCCTGGCCAGCAGTGGGAATAGTAGGGGGCGATGAGGCCTCTGCGGCAGCACGTCCGACCACGGGAGGCAGGAGCATGCGGCACGACCGGCGCTGCTTTGGGCGGCTGGAGCAAGAAGACCAGAGGTTGAAGAAGCACTACGGCCGTTGGATGGACATCGTACGGTCACTGGAGCTAGAATCGTTTATATTGACTAAGTTAACAAAGCCCTCCGTCCCCGTTAACTTAGTAGGCCCACAAGTCAGCCTCCCACCAAGGTGGGTCCCAGCTAGCTAGGGGGGTATTCATTTTTTTGTGCGTAATAAGGAGGCACTTCCGGTGGGTCCGAGCTGACAGCAGGGGGAACGTTTTTTTCGTGAAATACGGTGGCCCGTCGGGTGGGTCCCAGCAGTCAGGGGCAAACGTTTTTTTCGTGAAATACTGGTGGCCCATCCGGTGGGTCCCTGCTGTCAGGTGGAGGAATAATTATTTTCCGCGTAATAAGGAGGCACTTCCTTGCGGCTGCCGTGGACCCAGCTGTCAGCCTCTCCACGTACAGTATTCTTCCGATGGAATTCGGTCGTTGACCACATTGACCACGCCGCACCGAGAGCACCACGGCGGTGGACGACGGCGAGGCCTAGGAAGGGGACGACACGGAGCCGGGGAAGACGCGGCAGTGGATGCCCATGCGGAGAGGAGTACGAGGGTTCACTGGTTCGGCTGCGCTGCCGTCGCCGCAGAATAACAGGGGGTGTGGGTGAGTGGAGTGGAGGGATGGCCTGGCCAGCGGTGGGAGTAGTATGGGGGCGGTGAGGCCTCCGCGGCAGCACAGCCGGCCACGGGAGGCAGGAGCAGGCGGCACGACCGGCGCTGCTTTGGGCGGCTGGAGCAAGAAGACCAGAGGTTGAAGAAGCACTACGGCCGTTGGATGGACATCGTACGGTCAGTCGAGCTAGAATCGTGCATATTGACTAAGTTGACAAAGCCCTTCGTCCCCGTCAACTTAGTAGGCCCACTATACTGGGTCCCAGCTAGCAGGGGGAGTATTCTTTTTTTGGGCGTAATAAGGAGGCACTTCCTTGCGTGCGAAGATATAGCTGGTGGGTCCGAGCTGTCAGCGGCGGTAACGTTTTTTTCGCGAAATACAGAGGCCCTTTCGGTGGGTCCCAGATGTCAGGTGGAGGAATCATTATTTTGCGCGTAATAAGGAGGCATTTCCTTGCGTGCGGCCGTGGACCCAGCTGTCAGCCTCTCCACGTACAGTCCACTTCCGATGGATGTCGTTCATTGACCACGTTGACCAGGCCGCGCCGAGAGCACCAGGGCAGTGGACGACGGCGAGGCCTAGGAAGGGAACGACACGGAGCCAGGGAATACTCGGCAGTTATTTCCCACGCGGAGGAGTACGAGGGTTTACTGGTTCGTCTGCCGTCGCCGGAGAATAACAACATGTGTGGGACTGAGGGTGAGTAGAGGGATAGCTAGGCCAGCGATGGGAGTACGGTGGGGCGGTGAGGCCTGCGCGGCAGCACAGCCATCCGCGGGGAGGAGGGAGCAGGCAGTCCCGCCGGCGCTTCTTTGAGCGGCTGGAGCAGGAAGAGCAGAGATTGAAGAAGCACGACGGCCGTTGGATGGACATCCAACAGTATACAGGCCATCTGTGGAAAGCCTCAAATCTGTGGAAAACAGCATACAGCCCATCTGCCATTATTTCAAATAGTTTACAGCCCATTTGCTAATTCTTACGGGTTTTTTTGGAGCCCATATTCTTTTTGTTAGCATTACAGCCCATATTGTGGCCACGGTTAAAAAATTATACGAAATTTTGCATATGTCGGTGCGGTCTGAACTGTTTTTAATCCCGAAATTTCGAGTCACATTCAGACTGATTTTAAAAATAAATGTATATCAATATAAAATCCAATAAATTGTCCACGCATAAAAATCAATGCAATTTAAAATCTCGAAATGAAAAAAAGATATTTGAAACTAATTGCCGGTTTGATGTGTTTTAAAAATGTACAACCCATTTCTCATTACTGATAGGCCATTTTCTCGGCCAGCCGAATGAAGCTCTCCTCGTCTAGCCCAACAGGCCTGATAAAGTGACTTACTTGACAAATCACAAAAAAACTGGGCTAGCCATTTTCAAAAAGAAAAAAAACTACTGGGCTGGTCTGTGGTAAACATAAAAGAAAAGGCTGTCTAGACAGGCCAGAGTGTCCCGCACAGCCCAGTTGACACCCTGCTTCCGACTCAAAAACAAATTAGATAAATGCCACTTCCATTATGGCGATTCATAAAAATGCCACTACAATTTCCAAACTTTGAAAAATGCCACTGCAATTTTTGCAAACTTTGAAAAACGCCACTGCAGTTTGCAAACTTTGAAAAACGCCACTCCAGACTTCAAAAAATGCCACTAGAAATGGCATGAAATGGCATTTTTTAAAGTTTGGAAATTGCAGTGGCATTTCTCGGAGGCATTTATCAAATTAACCCAAAACAAAAATAACTGGGCGAGCTCTGGGTCCCTGGTGTCAGCTGCTCGTTGTGCAATTCTCTCGTTTATTGACTACGTTGACAATGGCATGGGACCCAGATGTCAGAAATCCAATAGGAGGATCCATTTTTTTATTGGCTTGAAATAAGGAGGCACTTGCTTGCGTACTGCCATGACCTTGGCGGGTCCCTGCTGTCATCCTCTCCACGTACAATCATCTCCTAATTGTGTACGCATCAACTTGCTAGGCCCACAAGTCAGCCTCTAAACCCATGGAGGACAAATACAACCCATTTAAAAAAATAACAACCCATTCCATACGTTCAAACGGAAAGTTCAACATTCAGAGCAAAGTAACAGGTCTGATCCACATATAGAGTACTGAACTTCCACGTTGACAACCATCATAGCCAAGTTAACTATCTACTCCCACTAGACAAGTACTAACTTACTCTTAGCTAACTAGACGATGCCGGCGGTACACGCTAAACGCCAGCACCGGCGTCCTGCGCCTCACCTCGGACTTGCCAGAGGTGCGATAGGGCGCGTTGCTCGCGCGCGTTGGCCCTTTCCATGCCGGTGTGGTCCACCGATGCTTCGGCTTCCAAGCGGGAAACCCACTTGCCGAGCTGGTAGTAAAAATCAGCGTCGCGAATGCGTGCGTGCCCGACAGCCTCCAGGGCTATTTGCCGGGCGCAGGACTCCACGTAGTCGGCCCAGTTGCGGGCGCTCTGCTCGCGACTCAGAGCATCGGTGCGCTGCTGCTCCATGTCCAGCTGGCGGCGCAAATTGGTGATACGTTGCTCCTCTGCCAGGCAGTCGTGCTCCAACAACTCCTGCTCCTCCGCCATGCGGTCACGCTCCAACAACTCCTCGATCTGTGCATTGCCATCTAAAGACAAATAGAATGCATCCTCCCTCCGTGTACCTTCTGGTGAAAAACCGAACACTAGTTCCGGTGGTGACTGCCTCCGGTGTCGCCTACCGTGGATGGGCGGGGGCATGGCAGATGTGGCGAGTGACGTCGGGCCGGTGGGGGCTTATGAGGATATGGCGAGTTGGGTCACGGCGGCACTGGAGAAGGCCGGGAAACAGTACTTATAGGGGGAAGGTAGCGCGACGGTCATCGGAATTCAATGCATATTGGCTTAGCGCGCCAGCTTGCCTTGGAAAACTAGGGAAACTGAAATTATGACTGTGCCGTCCCGTCCCGTCAGGGTCGCACGCCGGCATGGCGGTCAAACGAGTGCACTCGAATCATCTCCCTCCTTGTCAATAATGATTTCACGGATTTAAAAAGTCGGCAACAACTAAAGCGTATCTTTTTTCACATCAGTTAGTTGCCTTAATTACGGCCAGCTGCATGCAGGCACTCAGAACCGCTCGCAAGCAGTACGCGAAGCAGCATGCAACAAGTCGCAACTGAGGGCATGCATGCAGCCACTTAAATCGCTAGAATTAATTAGGCTTAAACTTCTGCATGCCGTTAATTATTGCCATGCCTTGGTCTTGCTGCTTTGCTCACGGGACTAATAAACCTGGACGGAAGGAGTACCTTGGTTGGTGAGAGGTTTGAATTAAGCCCTCCAAACCGGAAAGGAGGTACTAGTACGTGTGTGATCCGCTATTTATTCGTGTAGGATCGAGTAGGCCGTTTCTTGAATTGAGCCCTGCAAATCGGAAAGGAGGTAGTACATGCGTGATCCGCTATTTATCCATGTAGGATCGATAGTGTAGCTTGTCAGTTTCTTCAGAGGTAGGCATTTTTATCCGTGTAGGATCGATAGTGTAGCTTGTCAGTTTCTTCAGAGGTAGGCATTTTTATTCAAAAAATTGCCACTTCGCATCTTGCGTGGCAAATAAAACTGCCAGGAGCGCATTTGTAGGCTAGCTAGTGATCGATCAGTAACTTGTAAACACTGAGCGAACAGAAATAAGTAACTGTTAATGCATCTCAATGATTCACAGATCATATACAAATATGTAGCTCCAAAAGCAAAGATCAGCCACTTCGGATCTTGCGTCGCAACTAAAACTAACTAGTACGATTCCCATACATAAGATCAACATGTTAATGCATCTCAATGATTCACAGATCATATACAAATATGTAGCTCCAAAAGCAAAGATCTAGAAAAAACATCTGTTCTTCCTACTAACATGGATGCTTCTCTTGGCCAACATTCAGTACAGACTGAAAGACAAATTTGTTTGTGAAGTCTACAATTCCTCTTGCAAACGTAAGTGGTTTCACCAACAGCTGGAACCATGAGAATGAACCACACATGATGGAGGAACATCCACTGCAATATGATTTGGTCTTCTCTCGATCACACCGCGAGACTATTTTCGGAATACAAACTTTAACTTAGGGAAAATGATGCCCATTGTATAATCAGACCAAAGCAATGAAGCACCAAGTGTTGGCCAGTAAATAGTACAGTACTACTTTTCTGCAGTCCATGAAGTGACTATCCAATCTTTGTGTCTATTTTCAAATGGCACTGCATGCAGTGACTATACTATTCTCTTGTGCAGTTCAACCAAAATTGCGGACACTTTGTTTGTTTGCCAAATAGCAACGGGCAGACATCTCTGTCTGCACAAATATCAAGCAGCTAGTAAACATATACCACACCATGTTCGCAGTGATGGAAGAGGTGAAATCGATACAACCGAAATTGAGCATCCAATCATTGAATCCTGTCCTGCACCTCCAATGTAGGTCCACCCTGCCAATAAATTCACATGCAAACCACTAGTATTACTATCTAATGACAGTACAAAAAGAGTAGCAAGATAGTAGCAAACCATGTACCTTCGTAATGAACAGCTCATAGTGCCACCAATTGGATATAAAGGTTTGGAAAAAAACATGCTCCTAATGTTGAACCAGTTGGACTTTTTGTGCAGCTCCACTAAAATCGAGCATCCCTGTTTGCATAGATATTGAAAGTGTGATTACTATAAAAGTGGCACTAGTTGAAGCATAGACTCACAAATATAAGCATTCCAATTTCTTAATGGGAAAAGGTAGCAAGACTGTTTCTAACCACCTGTTTGAAGGAATAAATAAAGCAACAACGGCTGATGTCAGGAAGGCATACATAGTTTTTTTCTGAAAAACTGAGCCATTCCTGACCTTTCCTCTTCTTTTAAGCAAATTTTGTGCAGTTCTACTAAAATAAAATGCCATCACCGCCTTGACAATTTAGTTACACTGTACAAAAGGAAATGACTTAACATTACATCATGATGTCGGGTATGTAGTAGACAGGCATTAGAGACAAACATACAGACCTCCTCCGATAACATAATGAACATTAATTTTAACAAAGGTGTGACTAGCTTTACCGGGATAATTTGAGTGAACTCTACACCCTCTGTTCCTTAATATAAGACGTTTTCGCGGTTCAATTTAAAGTACCCAAACGTCTAGTATTTAGAAAAACAGGTAGTAGTTTTCTTGAGCACATATCTGGGAAAGCTTGCCACACTTTATTTATGTCCATACGCTAATGCAACACCATTCGAATACTACAAATATACACTAATCCAGTGGCTAGTGCAACAGTAGAGTAGTTAGTTTATTACAGGGTACAGTACAATGGTTTTACTGAACAGATTTCAATAAACTCTAGCACTGGAAGGTTTCTATAAGAATTAACAATACAAAATGTAAAGGTAACAAGTTTCAGCATTGGTATACTAGCTGTGCATGAGCATTAAACCAAATACAAAAGTCTGAAGGTAACTAGCATTATTAACTAATGACAGTATAAAAAATTGCAAACCATGTACCTCCAAGGTAAATATCATTTCGAACTCGGGGGGACCTTAAAAATTGCTATCCCAATCTTGATAATCGATCAAACATAAAAACTTGATTCGAACGAATCAAGAGAACAGCCGGAGGAGGAGGTGCCCACTCTTGACCTTTCCTCTTGTCTTCATAATTGTCTGTGCAGTTTAACCAAAATAAAATGACATCAGCGCCTTGGCATTTTGGTGACACTGTACAAAAAAATTAACTTATCTCATGAAAGTGAGGTATGTAATCTATAAGCATTAACAGTGCAAAAATCTGAAGGTAGTAACAAGTTTCATCGTTGGTATACTGGCTGTGCAACAGCATTAGAATGCCTTAGCTGAAAAATCTTTAATACATCCACAATCAACAGCTAACCCTGAAATGATCCAGTGACATTAAATGGCACTGCTTAAATTTATCTGTGGCATTAGACTGAGAGCGGCATTAGTTAAATGTGGCATCACTTTAGCAGTAGCATTGCTTGACTTGACTGCTGGCGTTATACTAACAGCAAAAAAAGTGGCAATAAGAGCATGGGAGGCCCATTCGGACAGTGGGCGCACCAGTACGATGTACCTCCACGGACGCAGAGTGGTGAGGGAGGTATGGTTGCCCAGAGCAACAAATATCCAGGCAGCATATGTGGATTACGTCCCATTTTTGTTCTCTTTAGCCACCTTTTTCCTATGTGAGGACAACAAACCGATCGACCTGGTCATTCTCTATTGCGTTGTCATGCCTTTCTACCCTTCTTCAACCAAGAGACACGAGACTCGTTCCTTAGCTACTGATTTTCCCCTTTTCAACCTAGATGCGGGTTCGATGCCTACTCTCTTGGACAGTACAGTCTCCCTTCCTTTCCTTATTCAACCCAGACATGCATTAGTCTGCATGAAGTAGGGTTTCCTTTAATAGTGCAAATTATGGTTTTCGTCTGCGTGGCCAGCAGAGCAGAGGATAGCAAATTGGGAAGATGGTGGAGTGGAAAAAGATCCACATGCAACGACGTGCCAGATGGGGCAATAGAACAAGGGTATGGTTCGAAAAGAGGTAGCATACCTGAGGGTCGGCGGGAAGTGGCTTCGCTCGTGGTCGTCGTCCTCCGCACACACTACGGCAGCGATCCCGCGCGGGCGCTAGGTCTGAGAGGACGGCCTTGTCGTCAGTGCGTGACCTCGCTCGCCGACGACGAGTGCGTCAACGCTGCACGTCCTTTTCTTCCCCGGCGGATCTGTGACCACCGGTGAGGAGGGAGAGAGGGGCCGTCTTTTTTAGATCTGGAGAGAGGGTGGTAGTGTGAGAAGCAAGTGGGCAGCCCTTGGCAAGAAAGCGCTGAAGCTCCAGCCTATATATCTTCTTTATACTACTAGTACTGGAGGTGGAGTAGTGGTAGAGTAGTTTATATTTTCTCTGCGTACAGTACCAGTTAGTCGTGCTTCAAAACTGAACGGCACGCCATTAAAAAAATAAAGGCCGATAACTAATGCGGCACCTCGGGCCAACGCGGCCAGATCGCATTTTGCACGAGAAATTACACACCATGTTTCGTTGACATGTGGTCCCGTTCCACATATCAGTGAGACGACGGCGAGTAGTAGGAGTATTTCCGAACCGACGTGTAGGCCGGGGCGCCCCTTCGTGAACCGTGGCAAACTGGCAACCGTCCACCGACTCTTCGCCTTTCCCTCTCGATTTGGAACTGCTGTCGCACGCTCTTCCTCTCCCTCCTCCATTTTCCTTCAGCCCTTCACCCTTTCTTCTGCCATTGTTCGATCGTCTTCTCCATGGAGGGAACAGGACGGAAACGACCCCGTTATTCTTGCCCCGATCTGAAAGATGACGTGGTGGAGGAACTCATTGATCGGTGCGACGTCATCACCTCGGCTAGCATGGCAGGTTCGTTCAAGCCCATTCTCGACTCAACTAATAACATCATTACAAGGAACCCAAGAGTCAAGGAGCGGTTTGATCTCCCCTATCTTCTTCGCCGTGACCCTGATGACTGGCGCCGTCACGACGGAGGCCTCGCCCTGTGCAAGTTGATGCCGCTTGATAATGATACGTATGATGTTAAGATGCCATCGCTTGAGGGCAAGGCTTGGGCAGGCGCAAATGGAGATTGGGTTGTTTACATTGGGTCCAACTGCGAGTGGGAACTTGTGAATGTGTACACTCGTGACCGGGTTCCACTTCCAAAAATCTCAGCAGACTGCCCAGAGGTTGAGCACACCGGTATTGTACGCACGTTCAAATACAATCATGGTGACTGTCTTCTACGGAAGATAGCAATTTCTCGAGTCCCCAACCGCTCTTGGAATTACAACAACTATGAAGTTGTTGCTATCTTCGACAAGCTTGTTGCCGTCGTCAGTGGTTTGACTGGATGGATATTGCTCAAAAATCAGTTTCTGTACACGGATGAGTACTGTGATGCAATTCAATACGAGGGCCTTGTGTTTGCTGCCACCACTCGTGGCACTGTTTTTGCATGGCATCCTCGTTGTTTCGGTACGTTTGTCTTCCACCGTAATTATAATTGTTTCATCCACATGCATGCGGGTTAGCAAGTTCCTTGGCTGGTCATAGTGGGGAGTAACTTAGACTAGTAACATGCATATGTTACTAGTTTATGTTACTACCTCTATAGTGCATAGTATCTTAGATTAGTATCATAGGTGGTCTCATTTATTGCCATGCATGACACATAGTAGCATCACATTTATTATGTTACGGTATCTACCTATGTTACTATAACCATCTCTCTCTTCCTTAATTGCCTGCCACATAAGCATGTTTGCGAGTCCCAAGTGCATGATACTACTTATGTTACCCCCACTATGGCCAGCCTTACTAATTAACCTTCTTCTTGTGTTTCCAAGGTCCTGTGAACATTCCACCACCTATACTTGAAGATTTTTATAACCAAGGGGGAGATGATGATGGTGATGATCACGAGCATGAGGACGAGCAGCGCCCATATACTATTTGGCGCCTGGCAACTAATTCCGATGGATCACCTCTTCTCGTGTGTATACAGCCCACTGATGATGTTACTGCTAAGGAAGCAGGTGTAGTCTCCCATGGTCGCACTCTCCGGACCTATTCCAACACCCGTTGCATGGTATTCGGGATGGATACTAGTGTGCTAGCGCCAACTCCTTCTCCCTGGTACAGAATTGATAGTCTTGGAGAAAACTCGCTCTTCCTTGGACAAAACTATCCAATGATGGTGAAAGGCGATCCAACTGCTGTTGACACAACGTTACTACCATTTATGAGAAGCAACTGTGTCTATACCTCGGACATTTGGGTGGTTCCCTACCCTGGTACTGATATAGTAGGCCGCTTCAACCTAGATGATCAGTCCTGCATCGGTCTCCAGATCGACAATGGATGGCCCGTACCAGAGAATCACTTGTGGTTCAAAGCAAGCATTTCCAACACCGAGGAATGGTTGAGTTGAAGTTCATTTCATTGCTTGTTATTTGTTGTGTGGTGAAAACTTTAGTATTTATAATGTATCCTCGTTGTCGATGTGGGTTGATGACCTGTTGTATGTAATAAAATGATATGCCTGTGATAAACTTACTAAATTTATGAATGGCTTTCGAGTTGCTTCTGTGAGTGAGTGGTGCGACGAGGCAAAAAAATATTTTCCGGATACATAATTGTACGTGCATTGCAACAGGTTATCGGATGAGGCCAATCAACAATAGTAGTACACTATTTGTACTAGCTTCACATGCTTCACGCGTCATGCGGGTGTTTTTACTGTAGCCATACTGTACTACGTAACCAGCACCTCGAATCCTCGATACTAGTAGTACTATATACTACTAGTAAGTAGTAGGAGTAGTAGGGTGGCATGGGCCAGAACAAGCATTCACGTCCAGGAGTACGGCACACGCCACCAGCACGACTTCCATCTGACACCATATTTCTTAGAGTCCGTGCTAGAGCAATCTCTTCAACCTCATCGTTTCTCTAACTCAGCCATCGCGCGGCAGGCGAGGTGGGGGTTTGCCGATAGTCGGTTTCCTCAACTGCGGTCCCACTTGTAAGACCAACTCCAACACTCTATCAATATATGGATGTACTCTTCTTCCCAATACAAAAACTTGCATCCATTCTACTCCCTCCGTTCTACTGAGTTGGATTAGTGCCTTCTCGATGCATTCATTGTTGATCTACGGAGGCTCGATCTTGCGTGCTTCATTCTTCTTCGAGTGTAAAGAAGTAGACGTTGCTTCCTCGCATCTAGTCTCATGTCTAGCCTCTATTCTAGTACTCCCTCCGGTCCGTTTTTCTCTGCGTCTAAGCAGCAACACACATACCAAGTAGGAGTATCAACAAGTGCACTAATCTCATCTATAGCCTCTGTACTAGCTAAAAGTGATAGAACATCTACTAAATTGCGCTCTATCAATATATGGATGTACTCTTCTTCCCAATACAAAAACTTGCATCCATTCTACTCCCTCCGTTGCACAATACATGCCTTCTATTTGTCAAAATATATATGTATCTAGACATGTTTTAGTATATAGGCACATCCATTTTTGGACAAATGGAAGTCAAGTATTTTGGAACGGAGGGAGTACACAATAAAATTTTAAGTTAGCACAACTAGTCTAATCCGAGAGCACAACCGAAGATTTGGTCGGGTTCTTCCTCCTTTTGCCGACACGTGGGACATCCAGCATCCAGGTCGTGTCATGAAAGAAAATAGAGTGGTAGTTGAAGCCACGAGATGTGCATCTTGGGTTAAACTGTAAATAGAATCTTACTACTCTTGAGTAACTCCAAAAGCGGCCACCGAAGATCTTTCTTGGATTTGTTTTTCATCACCAGCACGTCGAGGTGAAAGATGTGCAGGTTCAGTGGGTCCGCTTGCGTTTTCACTGACATGTGGGACCGCATGTGAGCAAACAGACGATGGGCTCCGCGCGTCCGCTGGCTGGCTGAGAAGAGAGATAGAGGAGTGCTGAGCACGGACTGCAGGAAATTTGTTCTACTACTGTACCTCGATATAGGCTCGATATAGTGGGGTGGCATGGGCCATAACTAGCATTCACGTCTAGCAGTACGGCACACGCCACCCACACGAGTCCCATCCGACACCAATTTTCTTGGAGTCCGTGCTACAGCCATCTCTTCTCCCTCCTGTTTTCTCAGCCATCGCGCGGTGGGCGGGGTGGGGGTTTGCCGATAGTCGGTTTGCTCAACTACGGTCCCACTTGTAAGTGAAAATGCAACACCGCACGCATTCCCGCTTGAGCGGCGTGCCGGACCAACCGTGTGGGGGTGCGACGCGAACATGGCAGGCTTTTCCTTTTGAACTCGTAACTTGTAAAATTTGGTTCTGCTCCATGGCGCGATCGATAGATAGAAAATAACGATTTTGCCTAGAGTAATGAGAAGTTTGGTTCTGGCGCCATTCATGCATGGAGTACGTACGAAAATTATGAAGTTGATGCGAAAGGTAAGATAATTACTGTAGTATCATATACTACTACATGGATTTGACGGAAAGATAAAAATACATACGGATCCATCAACGACATCTGCAGGCCCTAGTGCGCCGGGTCACCAACCGACATGTGAGGAGCAGCGGCATTGGCGGCGAGCTCAACGTGCTTCTGAACAGTGCCGTCCAAGGTTGCCCTGCGGTCCAAGAAGGCCAGCGTCCTATCGTCCTCCTCTTGCATGCGCGTAGACGTGGATGATTATGTCGATCATGTCTTGCTGCGCCAGGCGCTGCGCGGCGAGCGCGACGGCGAGCAGTCGGAGAGCCACCAGTGCGTCGAAGAGGTTGTCACCATAGTGGCTGTTGAGGGTGGCGGGCATCGCAGAGCCTGGGCGCGTCGGCTGGAGGCTTACGTCAAAGTCATCCGCGAGTTTCTTGACGACGGTGAACTTGTCGAGGAAACCAACGAGGACCTCGTCGAACAAGGAGACGAAGTTGTCATCCAAGCGGCCCCTCGCCTTTCCGGCCTTGAGCAATACTACCTGGAGACGTTCCTTGTTGCCGGGCCACAGGTCGGCGTCGTGGACCATCTGGCACAGCCGGCTGATGCTCGCGCTCATCGCCTCCATGGGTCTAGCTTAGCTTCTACTACCTCCGTCCTAGTTTATTGGTCCCCATTGTAATCTGTGTCAAATTTTGACCACAGATTTAACTAACAAAATGTTTACGCATGTTACTAAAAATTATATCACTGGAAACTATGTTCAAATACGAATCCAAAAATATAATTTTTGTTGACATGCATCAACATTTTGTTAGTTAAATCTTTGGTCAAAATTTAGCACAAATTACAAAGGAGACTAATAAACCAGGACGGAGGTAGTAGTAGTCAACTGATCTTGCGATTCAAGTGATCACTCTTGCCCTTGGTTAGCGTGCGTAGGTGCATTGGATTTCGTACTACTCCTCGGCCCTCTACTGCACCTGCCTTTGGCTATATGATAGGTGGGCCAGCCACCCCCTGGGCCCACGTGTCATTCACCCAAAGGCAGTTGTCGTAAGTCAATGAAGTGCGCCCCCCTCCGTGCCGGTGCAGTATAGTCATCTCACCGGACCTCTAGTTGGGGCCAAACGAGAGAAGTTTGATGTTTACTGGTTTATTGGTCCCCTTTGCATTTTGCGCCAAGTTTTGACCTTTGATTTAACTAATAAAATGTTAATGCATGTAAACAAAAATGTTGTGTAAGTCACATTACGAAAACCAAATAATCCCAAAACACTTAGGCACGGTGCATTAACTCCCTCCTTGTTTCTTATTTCGTGACATATCAACCAATGAGAGATGTGGGCCGTGCATGCTTTCAATGACTTGAGACTACCAAACATGACATGCAGTGTTTAGTTCATTGCATGTAATCCTATTAAGACTCTAGTTAGCAAGAAAACATTAAGTTCTCTCGCCGATAGGAATAAAACACCATGTATTTATTTACAGAGGGAGTAGTACATTTTTTGTGACATGCATTACTAGATATTGCTAGTCAAATACTAAAATCCAGATGGACGTGGTAGTACTCCTAAATCCAGACGGTGGTGCTACTAGTACTAGTAGTAGTACTACCAATGTAGTACTCCTAGGAGTACTAGCACTGTACTACCCGTTGGTCAAATTATTACGTGCTGCTCCTCACAGTGAAGTGACAAGACCCTGCGCCGGAGATGACACCTGAGTATAGGCGCCGTGTTCGGCATACCATAGTCAGCCTCACCGTCTGCAGTCACTATCATCATGGCTGTAGAGCTAGCCTGCTTACAACTAGCCCTGTTCGACATAATTTCCCGTGCGTAGATGCCCGTGCATTGCACGGAACACCAAGATTGGGGGTGGACTGCTCCGGCAGCGGCCATCGCGCCAGATTTTTCCACGGCCTTCTAGATGTGGTGGGGAGGAGATAAGGCTGATTGTGAGAGACAAGGAGTTGTTTGTAAATAGGGAACAAGTGCGGGCATCTTTTTGCAAAAATGGAGAAGCTTGGTTTGTATGCGTCAGATCTAGATCCGACGGCTATTGGTGAAAGATGGGAGGCACAACATCATCACCAACTCAGGACCTGTTTGATTCGCAGGATTTTGAAAACGCAGGAATAGGACACGGCAATATTACAAGTTTCAAACTGATATTACAAATGTTAGGAGTAATGCTGCACCTAGGAAGAGGGAATTACTAGGAAGTTCACGTAAGAACTTTCGTTACTTTAGGTGGATGCAGCGTTATCGTACAAACTAAAATCCACCGCCCTGACAAGTCACTAATGGGCAAATAAGTTTTCGAGTCTCTGGCCACTTGATGTTTCAAAAACAAATTCAGCTTCTGCGGAGACTTTGTCATTTAGGCTTAGACGCTTGCGGTGATCAGCACGCCATTCATTGTTGCGCCAGAGAACGCCAAACCTCATTACCTTGAGCACACTTGCCTCCAGAACAAAGAACCTGGCCAATTTAATCTCAGATGTGCTGCCTCGGTAGTCGATCAAATCAATTTCTGTAAGATGGAGATCAAGGCATTCGATGAGATTGTTATAGTGCAGCACATTTTTCACTTTCGGGTCTTTTTTTATCTGCAAAAGAAGAGAACATATTAGAGCAGCTGGCTGCATAAGATTGCCGTGTCATCAAGAGGTACCAATATCATTCGCTCATACGATAGGGTTGGCTGGCTAGTGATATTTTTTCACTCTCTCTCTCTCCCTCCCTCTCTCTCTGTTTCTGTTTCCTCTCATTTAACTAGGAGCACGTGAAGAGCTTGGGAATTTGTTGCCTTCCACTATGTGGCCGATGCCATATTTCGCAAAAGTATGCCACATAATATGCATCGATGTCAAATCAAAAGATTTTGGCACCGCTCTCGCGATGTGAGAGAGTTGGCACCGCTGTGCACACAGACCCACATGTATAAACAAATCAATCAAACCAACTACACCAGCCTCTCACTCTCCCAAACAAGTGTTTTTTATTGCCTCAGTCCTCTCTCTCTCCCACGCAGTGTTTTTTCATTGCGTGAGTTAATTTGGCACCGGAGCAAAGTAGGTGCTCCAGATTGGGGCACCAGGTGAGCAATGGAGGGGCATCGATGCCAAATGCATCACAAGTGAATTTGGCACATGTTTTGGCCTACATAGCCCACTTTTGTACTCCCTCCGTCCCAAAATTCTTGTCTTAAATTTGTCTAAATACGGATGTATCTAGTTACATTTTAGTGTTAGATACATCCGTATCTAAACAAATGTAAGACAAGAATTTTGGGACGGAGGGAATACTACCTCGTATTTAGTATAAAATTTTGACCATAGATTTACCTAAGAAAATGCCAATGCATGTCACTAAAAATTACACCATTTGAAATTATGTTCAAATACGAATCCAACGATATAGTTCTTAGTGACATGCATTAACATTTTGTCAGTTAAATCTATGGTCAAATTTTGATACTACAAAATTGGAAGAGTAAACCAGGACGGAGGTAGTACTTGCCCTTAGGGTAACCATAGAGTTACTGGAGTAGTCTAAGTTACTTTCCACTATGACTAGCCTAGGCTACTATAGTAGTACAGCATAAAAATGATGCAGGTGATCACGTGAGAAAAAATACTAAAAACATTTCTTTCGGTGCAGTGCGTAGATGTAGTTTTGAACACTACACTTGTCATCGTAATTTGGGAAAATTACGAAAAAATTGAGCTACGTTGTGATTACCGTTTACTAATAGGAAAGAAGTTTCACCTCGATGAGTAGCTTCTCCGTGCATGGAAAGCATGTAAGGAATCCAACAACTTGATCCAGATTGGGGCCGATAGATTTTAGTGCTAAGATCTTCACTGTGCGCATGGACTGGGTCAAGCTTGTGGGAATCATTTTCTGGAAGACGGTCGTAAATACATCAAGAAGAAATTTAAAAATGTGAATTTCAAGAAGACGGAGAAGAAGATGAGTGTTGTACCTGAACGATTACGGATCCAATAAAGAGTTCGGAGAATTTGGCAGACGAGTACACCAACGCTGTCAATTTCGGCGCGTCAATGACCCTGATTTTTGTTGGACCTTCTAGATCCGATACAAGCAATCTCTCAAGGAAAGGCGCATTCTCAATGACCATAACGTGGAACAGCTGGAGTGATCTCTTCCCAATTGATGTCTTGTTGCGGGGCCAGCAAGACACATAAATCCATCGGAGATTCGTCGAGGCGATGTGGAGGCTAATGAACCCGTGGATCTGCTCAAGACGAAGGTACTCGAGCGCAGTACAGCTGCGGAGCAGGTGCTCCATAGCCTTCTTCGAGATGACAACGTCGAAGAGGTCGAGCTGCTTGAGTTGAGGGAGAAGAAGGGCGGGCGCGGCATTAATCTGGGGAAGATAGCAGGAGCTGAAGCTGGCGCGGCGCAGCGTTGGCGTGAGGCGGAGCGCGGACGGCGGCAGAGAGCGACATCGTCCAGCTTCAAAGCTGAGCTCCTCGAGCTGATCTAGGGCGGGGGATAAGAACCACTCGTCGAACTTGGGTTGGACCTTGCAGTTGGTACTGAACATGCGGATGTCAAGGCGTCTGGCTGGCCCAGGGTGCGATGAAAGGATCTTGGAGACTGCGGCCATGCGTTTGCAATCCCCGTCGCAGAGGCAGCTGTCGACGGTGAGGTTGAGGGGGACGCAGCGCCAGAGGGGGCGCCACCGCCGGGAGAGCAGGGCGGTCCGCACGGCAGATTTGGTGGGGAGGAGGCCGATGATGACGAGCAGCATGTCGTCGGGGAGGCTGCTGATGAAGTCCAGGCTCGCCGGATGCGGTTTTGGCTCGAGCGGCCTCCGCTTGTTGGCTGCCTCGCCGTCCATCTCAACCGGCGGCGACGCCGGTGTACACGTGTGCTGGTGTGTGTTGTGTGCTGGGTGTGCGCGAGTGCGTCCTTCTGTGCATGCCGCCGCGCAGTGGTGAATTGTGCGCGAGTGCGTCCTTCGCGCGCAAGAAGTTTGTCCTCAATGCGCCCTCAATTTACTAGCGTGCGGGGTGCTACCCCGAGTGGTTTCAACTTTGTTTCCTTCACCGCGTGTCAGATGGGCCTCTAGTTTACTTATTTTCACCCACTGCCACATGGGCCAGCACACCAAGATACAGAACACGAGCTGACAACGCAGCATGTGGATTGGTTGACCGGTCAACTAAACAATATACAGAGCTATACGCTGACACAGTGAGCGTATAATCCGTCGGTATAGAGAGTTCGAGTGAGAGGGGAGGCCCGTGAGAGATAGCAGAGAGAGAGAGAAAGAGCTACTCCCTCCGTTCGATAATGTAGTTACAACATTTTTTTAAAGTCAAACTTTTGAAACTTTGACCAAGTTTATAAAGAAATTACTTATATCGGCAATACCAAAGATAAATGATAGTATGAAGTAAGTACATGTTGTGATGAATCTAATGATCGTTCCAGATGTAAATGTTTTTCTCCACATATACCTAGTCAAACTTTTCTGAGGTTTGACTTTTCAAAACATCCATATGCTTATGGACGTGACAGAGTCCCTGACGAGAGAGAGAGAGAGAGAGAGAGAGAGAGAGAGAGTGAAAAAAGTGTGTGTGCGTGTGTGAAAGAGACATGGACAACACACGATAAAAGTGGAGAAAAAGCGTGCGTGTCTTATGCAAACATATCACACATGCATCTTCGACAACGGAGGCAAGGTGAGGAGATAGTGTGTGGTTGTTTGGAACCGAGAGAGGAAGACCCCTAGCACGTGGCCAAGAGGGGTCTGACAAACAAGGGAGAGAGGTCGAGAGAGACGTACGGAGAAAATGCAGACATGGGGAGGAGAGAGTGTATGTTTGTCATAGAGAGATCCCCTGGAGATCGTGATGGGACTACATGGGTGGGAGATCGAGTGACAAGGTGTGTGCGCGATAGAAGATGCCCCGAGAGATATCGAGATAGACGTATGGATGGAAGGAGACAATACGTGTGTTCCTGATGGCTAGTAAGAGATAATCATACTTAGGAGGGGGGGAGTGCTTGCGCCTATGGCCCTGTTTGGATACTCTAACTCAGTTAGAGGTTAGAGTTAGATTCTAACCCTGAACTAACTCTAAGTAAAGAGGTGTTTGGATGGCAGGGTTAGATGGAGCGCGGATACGGCGAGGCACCTTCACGGGCGGTGCGAGAGGGAGGGAGGGAGAGGACGAGAAGCTTCGAGGAAGTGGGGAGGGATCTGCTGCGGGGAGAGCGAGAGAAAAAAGTGTTTATTAGTGGTCCCGAGAAGAACTAACCCAAATAAGCACCTCTTGGATGGGTTAGTTTTTTTGGATGGGTTAGATGCATCTAACCTAAACTAACCCTCCTGTTTGGATCTTTTTGGGTTAGTTGACTCCAAACTAACCCAAACTAACTCTAACCCATGGATCCAAACAGAGCCTATGATGGAGTGAGGGATTATGGTACTTAGGGGGGTGCGTGTCACATGGAGAGAGAACAAGGGCGGAGAGTGTTGGATGGGTCTATATGTATAGCGCGAGCGAGACATGTGTATGTGTGAACCAGGGAGATATAAGGCCCGTTTGGCTTGCGTCGTGAGCATCTTTTGCGTGGCCTGGGGTTGTGGCTGGATTTCATGCACGCTTGTTTGGTTGCTACCCTGTGAAAAAGAAAGCCCGCCTGGGCTGGGTTCCCTTGCACTTTAATTAGCCTGGCTGAACTCCAGACACTGCAAGTAGCCTGGCCCAAGCGACCGATTTCGAACGCCTGGCCGTGCCTGGTCGTGCGGCCACGAGGCTAACAGCAACATGGATGGATATTAGCATTAAATAATTGATGCATGGATTGATTGATGGGACGTTGATGCTTTGCCTGGCCCAGGCATGAACCAAACGCTTCAGCACCACACAAGCCTGGCCAGGCAGAAATATTTTACATCTCACGTCCACACCAGGCAGTACCGACCATCAAGGCATGAGGGTCAGGTCACGAACCAAACTGACCAATAAAGTTTGAGAGAGATTGAGGAGCCCCGATAAGGCTGAGTGGTGCGTCAGATAGCTGAGAGGGGGAAAGAGATATTCCATCCGCTCGATAATGCAGTGCATGTAAATTTTTTAGAAGTCAAACTTTGGAAACTTTGATCAGGTTTACGCAAATGTTATTTATATCTACAATACCAAAGATACATCATACAAAACTACATCTCATGGTGAATCTAATGGTATATGTTTGCCGTACTAGATGTAATTCTTTTTCTCCACGTACATGGTCAAACTTTGTGATGTTTGACTTTTCAATAAATCTATGTGCTATGGACGGAGGTGAGTGCCTCAGTCGAGACAGATCAAGTGCGTGTGAAGGAGAATGAGTAAGTGTGCAAAAAGAGTATGTGTGTGAAAGAGAAAGTGACAACAAACGATAAATTAGAGAGAGTGTGTGTTTTTTCGTTTCTTATGCGAACATATCACGCATGCATCTCCGAGATGGAAAAGCGAGGCGAGGAGATACACGAAGATAGCTAGTGTGTGATTGTTTGCAACGGAGAGAGACACCCCTGTAGCACATGTCCAATAGAGGTCTGGCCAACAAGGAAAAAAGGTCGAGAGGGACACATGGATGGCATGGACGCATGGGGAGGGAGAGAGGGTGTGTTTGTGATAGAGAGATCCCCTCGAGATCGTGAGGGGACTATATGGGTGGGAGATCGAGGGAGTGCGTGCGCGATAGAAAGATGCCCCGAGAGAAATCGAGATAGACCATGCACATGTTTGTGATGGAGACTAAGATTAGCTAGTCATATACATATAGGGGGACTGCGTGTGCCTACAATTGAGTGAGAGACCATCATACTTGGCTAGCTGGGCATGAGATTGTGTGTGTGTGTGCGTGTGAGATGGAGAGAGAACGATGGAGAGAGATAGAGTTTTAGATGGGCCTATCGAGTGCGAGTGAGATATGCATGTGTATGTGTGACCCAGGTGGATGGAGAGTTTGAGAGAGGGGGGAAGAGCTCCGAGACGACATAGTGGTGCGTGAGAGAGTTACGGGCAAAGAGCCAAGGAATTTGTGTGCGTACGATGAGTGCACCCAAGATATCTAGCTTGGACTAGCTAGAGTATCATACATAGTGTGCGAGAGAGACCTATAGATGGTGTATATATGAATGCGGACTAGAAAGACCCCCCCCCACACACACACACAGAGAGAGAGAGAGAGAGAGAGAAAGGGAGAGGGACCAACAAGGTTTTTGTGTCGGATGCGTGCGACAGAATTGAAGATTGTCGGCGAGAGAGTGAGAGAGAGAGAGAGAGAGAACAGGAGTCCGGGAGAGGGGGAGGTCGCGTTTTATGCATCAAAGACTGATATAAACTTGCATTCAAATATTTAAATTGGAGACCATGTTGTCTGCAATCCACACATGAACGGATATATGCGTATATCAAACAAGTTCATTAATTTGACTTTCAACATGTTCATGGAGTACTATAATACTGTACAACATGCTACTCGATTGAGGTGTTCAATTTTGGATTTAGTTCACTATTTTGACCTACTGAACGAGCTAGTTCATTGAATCGAGATATTTCATTTTGGGTTTGATTCGCGTTTTTGAGTGGGTCAACTATTTGTCATATAGTAAATCGCTAGCAACGAGCATGTAAAAACACATTACTCCCGAGCATCATCTCTCCATCTAAAAAAGAAGTGGCAAGCTAATATTTCAAAATTTGATTCGAATCGACTTGGTAAGGTAGACGTGGATGCTCGTTCTCCCAAAATTTGAACGAACCGTTAAACATCCTCTCTGCTCGGTGGAATTCGCCCGAGCAAATAAATGGGAGACGCGAAATTACCGTCCTATGTGGGACACGCATCAATTGGCCCGTTGTACATCGAGGGTAGGTTCGTAACTTCATCCAAGCGCGCCTTCTCCTCGGCCGAAATGACATGTGCCGAATAATTCATAAACCATGGTCGGCAAAACACGCTCTCCTCGCCCGAAATAGCTCGCGCCCACTATTTCAAAACACGCTCTCCTCGCCCGAATTCGCTCGCGCCCACTATAGTTCAAAACACGCCCTCCTCGCCCGAAATCGCTCCCGCCCACTATTTGGGGAGAAGCAAAGTTACTCTACTATCCCCGACCCTCAGTACACAGACCCAAGCCGAGAAGCCTATAGGCAAGGGTAGAACTGTAACTCCCCCTCACATTTCAGACAAATGCGTCCGTAAGACATGGTTCCACTCCCCTCCCAATTCCCCCCCCCCCGCCCGCCCCCATTCATACCTCGTGGGCGCCAAATCACCTTCTCCCCGGGAAGCTCCCTTCTCCCGAGCCGCGAAACCTCAGCCCCACCTCCATGGCGCCCCCCACCGCACCAATTTCACAGCCGCCCTCCTCCCTAATGCCGGAGACGCTGTCCAATTGCCGTCGTGCACTGGGCCGTGTGCCTCTTACTCCGTGCTGCTGGTGCTGCCTCGACGACGGCCGCGTGAACCGTACCGGAGCCGATTCACCCCCGCCGTTGTTCACGGCGCCGGAGCGGCTCCAACTTCGGATCCATCCAGAGTCCTGGCGCTGCTTCCGCGTAGCCGTCGACCGTGGCGACATCGCTCTTTCCCTGCCGCCGGTCACCACCGCAACCGCGCCGGCCTCACCGACTCGGCAGCTGGACCTGCCTACTTCACCATGCCGCCAGATAGGTCGCACCCTCATCTGAAATCACTTTATTTAGGCGTCAGTTGTCTGAATTTTTATTCTGGGCCAATCGATTCCCAATGGGAAGCAGCACCCCTCGAGGCGGCGGAGCTCCTAGGCTGCCGGTTGGCTGGTGTCTAACATAAGGGTGCGGGGCCGCAAGTTCGCCGCGGAAGCAGCGCTTAGATGGCTATCTTTTAGAGTTGCGTGGGTTGAAGGTACTGCCGCCGCCGGATCTGGATGACGGGGAGTCTTTGTGGATTGGCCTGGGGGCGGCGCAACCACGGCAGTGCGGTGGGGCGGGGAGCGGGGTTTTGGCCGGGGCCACGGACGGCGGAGGCAGGCTGCTCTGCCGTTGGTCGCTGGCTCTTCGGGGAAGATTCCGAACAGTGTCAGCCGGGAGGCACAAGACGGCCATCAAGCCATCCGGCGTAGATCGGACAGTACCAAAATAAAATAAAATCGTGTGACCCCAATTTAGTCTTCAGTCAACAGACGTGTGACCACTCTCGTACCTTGCTGTTGATCTCTTAGTGTATTTCTTCGGATCAAAGAGATATGTCGTTCTTAACTTTATGCGTTATCTGCATCTTCAGACACACCGTCTTCCGACTCACCGCAGCTGCTCCAACAAGGGAAGCATACACCAGAAGGGAGCTACAGTCCCCACTCAACAGTTCCCTGCATCGAATGCGCGTGCCCGACATGGACAGCCACAACAACTGCAGGGCCATCGACAAGTCAGCACATGATGCTCACTCCTATGGATGGCAGCCAGATAGGTTGTACCCTCATCTTACTTGTGTGCAACATTTATGGCTTTGTTATTCATCTAAGCACGGAAAATAGATCATCACATTTCACTGTATATTCATGCTGATCTCTTACGGGTCTTGTTCAGGAGTTCACGCTGTTCCATAGTTCAGCTAAGATACTTGTTCTTTAGGTAACGTTGTTCCATAGTTATCATCCATCAGCCAATGCTATCCCACAGGCTGGTGATTATAGTATTATACCACTTCTAGTATTACCTATGTTGTTCTTTAATACTTTTGTGTGCCATCTAGTTAATCTCGAGTACAAACGATACATATTCTGTAGCTTTCATCTGTGTTCTCCCTTTAGTTTATGAGACCTGTTGCTGCTAGTTAACCCCAGTCCTACTATTTATGTCGTCTCCTACAGGCACTCATTTACATAAATCTAACTACTAGTTGTCTTCCATGCATGTCAGATATAATTGCACACACTGATATATCCACAAGAACCTCACGGAGCAATGTAAAGGCCAATAAACTTGATGTCAATGATACCCAATATGATGGAACATGTAAAGGCAGTTCTTCAGAAGACTTGCAGAAAGATGATGAATCCTCTTCACCCCACAAGGTCCTTGCTCTAACTTGGCCTGTGATATGGGTACAACATGCATATAATGTCCTGGAGTGTATCTACTCTGTTGCAATGCCATGTGCTTAGCATGCTGATCATGCATGTAAATATGTCATGCCTTCCTGTTTTTCAGTACCTATTCCATTCATGATAACATGTTTTCAAATTCAAGTACTGTCATTCTACTCTATCGCAATGCCATCTGCTTAATTTGGACATCATGCTTCTGAATATCTTATGCATTGTTATTCATCAGTATGTACTTCATCTGTCTGCCATACCATGTTTTTTACATTGAAGTGTTGTTCTAGTGCTCTGTTGCAATGCCATCTTATTTTCCCAATCATACACGTGTATGTTGCCTTAGTTATTTCTGTACGTATTCCGCTAGCATATAGTTTTACATTCAACTAGTTTTTTTTGCTGTGTTGTCCTGTCGTATCCCTAGCTCTTACACCATACTCCCTCCGTCCGGATTACATGTTGCCGAAATGGATAAAAAAGGATGTATCTAGAACTGAAATACGCCTAGACCCATCCATTTTTTTCCGGATGGAGGGAATACATGTCAATATGTCATGCCTTTCTATTCTTCAGTACCTATTCCATCTCTCTGCTGTCGCATGTTTTATAATTAAAGCACCATTCTTCTATACAAGGCATGCAAGGGGAAGACGACTATGTTAGAATCTGAAGGGTTACAAACAAGGCCTTTGCAAAAGATCCAAACGCCAGGAGATAATAAACCAACTCCAGTTTTTATAGATACTGCTCCAGCACAGAGAAACCCAACTCCTACTGATAATAAGCAGATTCCAGTGGCCAAAGAACTAGTCCGCTCCAGTCGAGCAAAAATATGTCAACTCAATTCTAAGAAGCGTGTGCGTATCCTTGCATCATGAAATTTTATAGCATGCTGATCATATTTTCTACATGTTTCTTACCCATCTCTCTTTTAGAAAATAAGCTTAACAGATAGAAGAATTTCTGCAATGGTATCGTTTATGAGGAAAGATTCTTGCAGGAATTCTCTGTGCTCCAATGTAGATGTAAGTACCTGTTGTATATCACTATATTTTTACATCAGCATGTATTTTGTTAATCGGCGTGAATCCAACCTTTATCTGATCTAAATTTAGTTGTAGCAAAATGTATGATTAAAGGCCACAATGTTGATTTTTGTAAGGAAAACTGCCTGGTAGTTTTGCATCCTGAGCTGCATGAGTGTACTATCTCATATCAGTGGGTTTGAATACTTTGGTTCTGCAGTGGGTTTTTCAGTGTTTTTTTACTGTGTTGTCCTGTCGTATCCCTAGCTCTTACATCATACTCCCTCCGTCCGGATTAAATGTCGCAGAAATGGATAAAACTGGATGTATCTAGAACTGAAATACGCCTAGACCCGTCCATTTATTTCCGGATGGAGGGAATACATGTCAATATGTCATGCCTTTCTATTCTTCAGTACCTATTCCATCTCTGCTGTAGCATGTTTTATAACTGAATCACCATTCTTCTATATAAGGCATGCAAGGGGAAGACGGCTCTGTTAGAATCTGAAGGGTTACAAACCAGGTCTTTGCAAAAGATCCAAACGCCAGGAGATAATAAACCAACTCCATTTTTCATAGATACTGCTCCAGCACAGAGAAACCCAACTCCCACTGATAATAAGCAGATTCCAGTGGCCAAAGAACTAGTCCGCTCCAGTCCAGCAAAAGAATGTCAACTCCATTCTAAGAAGCGTGTGCGTATCCTCGCATCATGAAATTTTATAGCATTCTGATCATATTTTCTACATGTTTCTTACCCATCTCTCTTTTAGAAAATAAGGTTAAACGATAGAAGACTTCCTCCATTGGGATCGTATTCGAGGAAAATATCTTGCGGGAATTCTCTGTGCTCCAATGCTGATGTAAGTACCTGTTGTATATCACTATATTTTTACATCAACATGTATTTTGTTAATCGGCGTGAATCTAACCTTTATCTGATCTAAAATTAGTTGTAGCAAAATGTTAAAGGCGCCAATGTTGATTTTTGTAAGGAAAACTGCCTGGTAGTTTTGCATACTGAGCTGCATGAATGTACTATCTCATATCACGCACATTACTGAATTGTAGTGCTTCTCTGGTTGCCCATTCATTCATTGTGTCAATGTTGCTTTCGTACTACCTTACCTGGCTGATGATAGCTGTGCCATATTGTGTTAATTTGGTGTAGGCTACTTGCCCAAACGTTCGTTGTGTCAATGTTGCTTTCCTATTATCTGACTTGGCCAATGATAGCAATGCTAGTGTGTTAATTTTGTGCAGGCTGCTGAAGATAAGAAGACAAACTCTGAAAACAGCAAGGCAACCCCATTGTTTCTTTCCAGTAAATCTAGGCCAGGTAATATGGCAATAACTCATGATTAATCTGTTTGGTTCCCGTCCTAATTTATGTTATGATGCAGTGGTCGAGACACTCTCCACTATCAATAATACAAGCCTGCCAAAATCGCCATCTGAATCTGTTCAGTATCCTCTGTCTCGAATGCAACGGAATAAATGTATGTTTGTGAACCAATTAATGGCTGAAGCAATGATGGAAATGGTGGATGAATCAGAGGTGCAGAGTCGTGCGACACAACAACTGATCAATGTTTTCAGAGACAGTGTAGCAAAGCAGAAAGAACTTGCCCACATGCTTATGGGCGTCATCTGTGCTGAGGTTGCAGATTGTGACGTTGTAGATGGTTAGGTTCTGCTCATTTATTTGCACTGGCATCAATCTTTGATTGCCCAGTGGATGTAATTTCCTGTAATATATGCTGGATGTGCAACGTTATTCCCTGTATGCCGTACCTTTGCGTGATCGGTTTTGGTCCTGTGCATAATTGCTCGTCGTAATGGGCTCAAATTATCTAATTTGGCCTAAAGACATGTACGAACTTTAGTGGGCCCATTAAGTTAATGGGCCGTTACTAGGCCGAAAGTTAATGGTCGGCCCTCTTACCTCCCGGGTCGTTAACAGGCCGACATCGAAGCGGGCAACAGGTGGCCCCAGTTTATTTCACGGGCCGTTAACAGGCCGTTACTAAGTTTGGGCTACATATGGCCCAACTATACTGTAGGCCTTTAGCAGGCCGAAAGAGACAGCGGGCTTGTACTGGACCATGAAGACCATGGGCCGCTAAGAGGCCGAAAGTCAGGTCGTATTGTAAATGGCCCAACTGTGTTGTGGGCCTTTAGCAGGCCGAAAGAGAAACCGGGCTGGTATTGGACCATGAAGGGCATGGGCCGTTAAAAGGCCAAAACTAAGGTCCGACTACAAATGGCCCAACTCATTTATGGTCCGTTAACAGGCCGAAAGGCACACAGGGCCGGGAATTGGCCCAACACTTAAATGGGTCGCTAAAAGGCCAAAACTCAGGTCCGACTACAAATGGCCCAACTGATTTATGGGCCGTCAACAGGCTGAAAGTGACACCGGGCCAGAAAATTGGCCCAACACTTAAATGGGCCGCTAAAAGGCCGAAACTCAGGTCCGACAACAAATGGCCCATCAGATTTATGGGCCGTCAACAGGCTGAAAGACACACCGGGCCGGAAACTAGCCCAACATTTAAATGGGTCGCTAAAAGGCCGAAAGATGTACATCCTGAAAATTGGCCCATCCATTAAACGGGCCGTTAACAGGCCGAAATCTCATCGGGCCGATATTGAGCCCAGATATATAGCGGGCTGTTAACGGGCTCGAACTGACGATGGGCTGCAATGGTGTCAAATCTTTAACGGGCCGTTGACGGGCCGAATTGGCACATCTCGTATGGGCCGTGGGCTTAAATGGACCTGACACAAGTAGGCCTTATATGGGCTGGCCTGCTAATTTTTACTGGGCCGGCCTTTTCACAGGAATGGGCCTCTGTTGGGCCGTGCCACGTGTCGACGTATCATAGGCGCCTTCCGTCCAATGAGTGGATGACATCTGTCCCAACGGTGAGCCGACACGTGTTTCCTCCAGCCAATGATGATTTTACACGTGGAAAATCCCCATTGGTCGGGGCTGTTAACGGGTTATCGGATCCAAAACCCGACCCGATAGCTTAACGGCGTTCCGTTACGGTGGATGCCACGTGTCGGTCACCCTTGACGAAAGCACTTCTGTGACGCGCGATTTATCGTCATGGAAGTGGACACTTCCGTGATGATAATTTTGGTAATGTCATGGAACACTTCTACGACAGCACAGGTATGACTATCTTGATTCTGTCATAAATTTGTCATGGATGTACATGCATGACAAAAAAACGCGACCTACTGTGACAAACACGTATCATCACGGAAGTGTATTTTTTTTGTAGGTGCGAGGAGCAAAGCTCCGAGTAGGTTGGTGCTTGGCTGGGTCAAACCATAAATTGCAGCCCTGTTGAAGGAAGAATCGGCGAACTAACATCTCCTGACATTGATTGATCTTTATGATTGAGCGCTTAAGCACGAAGTTCGTCAAGACCAATTCGAGCCTCGGCGAGGACTAACCCAGGGGCTCCGATCGAGGTGATGATTGTGCGCGGACTTAAACCACTGCTGCTTATGACTATAGTACCTGTTCCAGGAGGGGGCTCAGGGTTACACGGTCGGTCCACAGAAAGGAAATTTACATATCCGAATGGCGAGATGTGGAGAAGGCCTCACACACGACAATGAATGTCGAGATGTTGAGGACGGAATTGGGGGATAGATCATGAATCAATCCGTAATAATGCATGAGCCGCGAACGAATGGGTGGAGGGGAAACCCAAGCCTGCGGACAAAATGAGGGAGGAATACAACCCTCTCATGGGGTTCGGAGTAGGGACGATATGTCCCGCCGTCGGAAGACGGTGGCCGATCTTTTGGCCAGATACCCGGCCTCCCGAAGCTTTTTAATATCCTTCTCCCGGACGGTAGAGGCCATCCACTTGCCTCCTGCTCCGGATCCGGACATTTTGAAGAACTTTTTTGGGCGGAGAAGACGAACGCTTGGGCGCTAGGGCTCAAGCGAGAGGGGAATGGATAGCAGAGGAAGAAGAAGGCGTGGGTGAAAAGGGAGTCCTTATCCCCTTATAAAGGCAGCAGGGATCCTGCGCCTTCCCACTTGCCCGCATAAACTTGCTTATTCCCCAAGCACCACGTTTATGGCGCAGTTGGGTTACCCACACCCGTATTGATGAGAATCCTGTGGTAAGGGTAACACGATCTCTACTTCAACAAGATGTGCCGATAAATCGCCTCGTGATATGTGCGGTGGCATATTGAGAAAAACGGTTCGCATAATGACCGGGCCGCGGCGTGATGTCACGCTATGAAAAGTTGTCAGTAGATTAGATTTGTGAAACATTGTATCTCTACGGTGGTATGTGGAATTTGTTTTGCAGAGCCGGACACGATCCTCATATTTAAGATCTTCTATGGAGTATTCGGAGAAGGAACCCGCCTTGCAATGCCGAAGACAATCTGCGCGCCGGACTCATCATCATTGAAGCCTAGTTCAGGGGCTACTGAGGGAGTCCTAGATTAAGGGGTCCTCGGACAGCCGGACTGTTGGACTATGAAGATACAAGATTGAAGACTTCGTCCTGTGTCCGGGTGGGACTCTGCTTTGCGTGGAAGGCAAGCTTGGCAATCCAGATATGTAGATCTCCTTCTCTGTAACTGACTTTGTGTAACCCTAGCCCCCTGCAGTGTCTATATAAACCGGAGGGTTTGGTCTGTAGGACAACAACAATCATAATCATAGGCTAGCTTCTAGGGTTAGCCTCTATGATCTCGTGGTAGATCAACTCTTGTAATATTCATATCATCAAGATCAATCAAGCAGGAAGTAGGGTATTACCTCCATCGAGAGGGCCCGAACTTGGGTAAAACATCGTGTCCCCTGCCTCCTGTTACCATTAGCCTTAGACGCACAGTTCGGGACCCCCTACCCGAGATCCGTCGGTTTTGACACCGACAGGAGCTGGCTCCCCCATGTGTACGGCCACCGAGGCTTCACCCTCCGACGCCTCCTTGACGGCCTCCAGATTCTCTTCCGGGTCGGGATCCTTCAGGACAACGCCTCGGTGCCATCCAGATCCCGAGGAGAGGTAGCCGATGGAAGGGTCCCGCTGTCCATCGCAGCAGGATCCAGCGAATTCTCTGAAGATAAGGACCACTCGAGGTTGGACCGAGCTGGACTGCAAATGGATAAATCAGCATGTTAAAACAATGAAATAAAGTGGCCGGATACGTGAACGTGTCCGGATACTGATGATTTGGCCAGGGGCTTGTACATGGGCTCCCACTCCCAACTGTTGTTGGTGGCCGCTGCGGAGCTATCCGGAAGGGAAGCTTTCCCCTTCTTGGACACCTCGGCCTCCAGGTGCATGGAGGTCATCCTCTTCTTTCTCCCCCCTACAGGGGGAATGGATTTCTTCTTCTTCCTCCTCCTCCTCTTCGTCCTCTTCGGCGACGGAGCAGTGAGCCTCGCGTCTTCGGACGTCGCATCTGAAGTACCCTTGCGGCGGAGACCACCTCTGGTCCCCTTGGCTTTCTTCTTGGCCTTCTTCTCTGGCACCTCATAAGGCGCCGGAAACAGCTTCGTCAGAAGTGGGGTTTCTGGGTCTTCGGGCAACGGAGCCGGACAGTTAATCCGCTCCGCTATCTCTGTACAATCCTGAAATAATTGATAGGGAGACTTTGATGCCTTCCTCTAAATATGCAAGTAAAGGGTACACCTTGAAAACATGAAAGAACTTACCGGATTAGCAGGGTGAGTTAGGTCGTGCCCACAATCCTCGTCCGTGGCCGGGGGCACCTCGTTTGCCTTAAAAAGCACCTTCCAGATATCTTCATGCATCGTGCCGAAGAGCTCTAGTAGGGTCTGGTGCTTGGCCGGATCAAACTCCCATAGATAGTAAGTCCGGTGTTGGCACAGAAGAATCAGGCGGACGAACATAACCTGGATCATGTTGATGAGCTTGAATTTCTTGTTTATCATGCTCTAGATGCGCGTCTGGATCGTTGTCAGCTCGTCCGGAGAGCCCCAGGCTAGGCCTTTCTCTTGCCAGGAGGTGAGCCGCATCGGGACTCCAGATCGGAATGCGGGGGCCTCCGCCCAATTGGTGTCGCGCGGCTCAGTGATGTAGAACCACCCCGACTGCCACCCTTTGATAGTCTCCACAAAGGAGCCTTCGGGCCAGGTGACATTGGGCATCTTTCCCACCATGGCGCCTCTGCACTCTTCTTGTTAGCCGCTCACCACCTTCGGCTTCACATTGAAGGTCTTCAGCCATAGGCCGAAGTGAGGTGGGATGCGGAGGAAGGCCTCGCACATGATAATAAATGCCGAGATGTTGAGGATAGAGTTGGGGGGCAAATCATGGAAGTCCAGCCTGTAGTAGTACATCAGTCTACAGACACTACTAGGAAAAGGGCTATAGATGGAAATGACACTAATGGCGCACCAGACTTGTGGTGCGCCATTAGTATATACTAATGGCGCACCACCTTCTGATGCGCCATTAGTGTTGAAACTACTAATGGCGCACCCTGCCCACGGTGCGCCATTAGTACCAATTTTTTTTGAACTAGTGCGCCTGTCCAAACATACTAATGGCGCATCCACTGGTGGTGCGCCATTACTAGTTGTAACTAGTAATGGCGCACCAGCCAGAAGGTGCGCCACTAATGTTATTTTTTTTATTATTGTTTTTATTCCTTTTTTTGCAAAAGTACTAATGGCGCACCACCAGGGGGTGCGCCATTAGTGACCTGGATTACTAATGGCGCATTCGTTGCTGGTGCGCCATTAGTAAGTGGGCAGCAACAAGATATTTTGGACAGCCTCTCCTCCCACACTCACTTTCTCCCCACTTCATTCTCTCCACCGCGTCCTCCTTGTCTCGGGTGCCTCCTCTTTTTCACCTCATTTCCACCATAGATTCATTCAAATTAAGTGGTTAAGTTACCTTATTTTGCTAGGTAAGTAAGGGGGGAAGCTATATTTATGTTGTTCTCCCTACAACAATGTGCACATGCACTTTTTATGGCCTAGCTAGAACTATGTATGTTCGTGGTGTTGCATATGTTTGTGGTGTTGCATATGTGTTTGTGTTTGGAGGTGTACCGGTATTTGAAATGCGATAGTTGCCAATATTTTGCCGGAATGTTGATTCATTTCCGTTTCGGCGAGAATTTTGGCATTAAGCATTCTTTTTGGTCCTATTTTTAGGGAAAGTCATGCCAAATTTTTTCTTGGTTCTAAAATATCGTTTTGCTCTACCCCGCAGGCGACCATGGTCCGCACGATGACCGAAGGCATCGTGAATAGGTTTTTGAGGTCCGCGAAGGCCGAGATGCTTCAAAAGAACGAGACGGAGATAAGATGTCCGTGTCGAAGATGCAAGCTGAATAGCCTTATTGCGGACCCGAATTCTGGGCAGGTGCGGGACCACCTGCTCTTGCGTGGTTTCATGGATGGCTATCGGTGGCAAGGTGATGAAGATGACTACGAAGTCGTTCATGGGGGCCGGGCAAGAAATGAGGAAGGGCAGCAAGACAACCACCGCGGCTCGGGGGGGGGGGGGGCGAGAAGACGAAGAATCCCCAGGAGATGATCACGACGGTGATGATGTACACAGTCATCATGTGGAAGATGCAGGACATGATGATGATGCCGGCGGAGCAGACGACGCTGGACCATCGATGGGCTGGGTGCAGGACCCTCATATTCAAGAGCTGCTTCTCAAGCAGACGGATAACGCAAGAGCTGCCGCCCGAGAGAAAGCCAAGATGGATCAACTTGAGTTAGACGCGGTTACTCCATTGTATGAAGGATGCAGGCCCGAGGATACCCGCCTGAAAGTAACGCTCATGACTCTGGAGATGAAGGTAAAACACAAAACGACCGATGCATGCTTCGACGAGAACATGTCATTCTGGCACAAACGTCTTCCCAAGGGGATCAAGTGCCCGACCAGTTTGGAGGAGGCGAAGAAAATCGTGTGTCCTCTGGATTTACCGCACGTGAAATACCATGTGTGCATGAACAATTGCATCATTTATCAGGACGAGCACGCGGAGTCTACCATATGTCCAGTGTGCGGTGTCACTCGATACAAGAAGGGGAAGAAAGCTCCTCGAAAAGTGGTGTGGTACTTTCCGATCACTCCTCGTCTGCAGCGGTATTTCGCGGACCCTAAGGTAGCAAAGCTCCTGCGTTGGCACGCGGATAGGGAGGAGAAGAAGCAAGAAGATGACGCAAATGATCCGGAGATAGATAAAAAGACAAGATGCTGAGTCACCCTAAGGATGCGAGCCAGTGGCAAGCGTTGAACTTCGAATACCCAGAATTTGGGAACGATCCAAGGAACATCATGCTGGGCGCGAGCACCGATGGAGTCAATCCGTTTGGCAGCCAGAGAAGCACACATAGCACCTGGCATGTGCTCGTGTGGATGTACAACCTTCCCCCCTGGTTGTGCATGAAGAGGAAGTACATTCACATGAGTATGCTAATTGAAGGGCCGAAACAACCAGGGAACGACATCAATCTGTATCTGGGGCTGCTGAAAGAGGAGATTGACACGCTGTGGAAAACGCCGGCCAATACGTGGGACGCCGCAGAGAAAGAATATTTCCCTATGAGAGCCGCACTGCTCACGACGGTGCACGACTATCTCGGTTACGGATATCTTGCGGGGCAGGTAGTCCACGGATTTTCTGGATGCGTAAGGTGCATGGATGACACAACGTATCGCCAGCTAGATAGAGATCCCGGGTCTTCGAAAACCGTGTTCATGGGACATCGAAGGTGGCTTCGCGACGATGACCCGTGGAGGAAATGCAAGGATCTATTCGATGGTGAAACCGAACCCCGAAAACGCCCGTGTACGAGGAGAGGCGAGGAAATAGACATGTTGTTGAAAAATTGGAA